>NC_134692.1:76884946-77184946 GCF_050947455.1 Rhinoderma darwinii | reverse complement strand
TGAGCATTTTGACTACACAGGTGTTTCATAGAATTTATTATAATTGGGCAGTGACAATAAAAACAATCCCTTTTCTTCAATAAGACGTAGCTCTAGCTCAAAATTTTTCATTTTCTCAACAAATAAAGTAAAAAAGAACCCCAACATTTGTAAAGCAATTTCTCCTGAGTATGGCAATATCCTATTTGTGGTCATAAACTGCTGTTTGGGCACACAGTAGGGCTCAGAATGGAAGGAGCGCCTTGGAGCGCTTTTGGAGTGCAGATTTTGCTGGATTGGTTTCTGGTCGCTATGTCGCATTTGCAAAGCCCCTGTGGGATCAAAACAGTGGAAACCTCCAGAAGTGACAACATTTTGGAAACTGCACCCTTCAAGGTATTCACCTAGGGGTGTAGTGAGCATGTTAATCCCGCAGGTGTTTTGCAGGATTTAGTGTGCACTCAATGTTTCAGAGTGAAAATGGGATTTTTTTCCATAGATACGCCAATATGTGGTGCTCAGCTTGTGCCACCATGACAAGACAGCTCTATATTATGCTGTATTTCCTGGTTACAGAAACACCCTACATGTTGCCCTAATCTTTTGTCTGGACATTTGACAGGGCTCAGGAGTTAAAGGGTAACATGTAAAATTGAGGCCTAATTTGGTGACTTACAAAGTATTGGTTCACAATTGCAGAGGTTCTGATTTGAAATAATAAAAGAAACCCCTGAGAAGTGACCCCATTTTGGAAACTGCACCACTCAAGGCATTTATTAAGGAGTGTAGTAAGCATTTTCCCCCCACCGGTCTTTTCCATAAATGATTGCGCTGCGGATGGTGCAAAGTCAAAAAATTCTTTTTCCTAGAATATGCCAATTCAGATTCAAATATGTCATGCCCAGCTTGTGCCACTGGAGACATACACACCAAAATTGTTAAAAGGGTTCTCCCAGGTTTGGCGATGCCATATATGTGGAAGTAAACTGCTGTTTTGGCACGCTGTAGGGTTCAAAGCGGAAGGATCGCCGTTTGGCTTTTGGAGCGTGGATTTTGCTTGGTAGTAGTTTTGTTTGGAGTATTACTGGTATTTCCGTTTATAATTTGGGGGTACATATAAGCTGGGCAAAGTACATCAGCGGCATAGTCAGGTGGTATAATAATGGGGTATAAAAAACCAATAAAATAATCCATAGATGTGTATTACGCTGTGAAGCAATCCTTTCTGCACAGTCCAGTGTCGCACTGATAAATGTCCTTTCTTATCCCCTTTTGGTCCACACTCTGCACCTTTGCAATTTGGGGAATTTTGCTGAGAAGTGTTGTCCTGGTATAACACGTGCAGCCTCGCTTCCAGCGGATGTTTGGGCCCTCCTCTTCCTGGTACCCTAATTTTAGGGCCTTGATCATTTGCCTTTTGAAACAGAAGAAATGTTCCCCTCGGGGCTGCACAACTACGTATTTTTTATTTCCTGACTTAATTTTATTTTTTGATAGACATAGTGGTATAAGGGCTCTTTTTTTGCAGGACAAGCTGTAGTTTTTATTGGTACCATTTTGGGGTACATGCAACGTTTTGATCAATTTTTATCCTATATTTTGGGAGGCAAGGTGACCAAAAAACAGAAATTCTGGCAAAGTTTATTTATTTATTTTTACAGCATTTACAATGCATTATAAACTATATGTTAACTTCATTCTGCGGGTCAGTGCGATACCAAATTTATATCACTTTTTTTAGGTTTTACAACTTTTTGCACAATAAAATGACTTTTGTAATTGTGAGAACCATAACTTTTACATTTTTTTGTCTACACAGCTGTATGAGGGCTTGTGTTTTGTTGCGCGACGAGCTATAGTTTTTATAGGTACCATGTTTGGATACCTGCAACTTTTTGATCACATTTTATTACAATATTTGTGGGGCAAAGTGATCAATAAACAGAAACTCTGGTATGTTTTTTTTAACGTTTTATTTATGCCAATCACCGCATGGAATAAATAACATAATATTTGTTATAGTTCAGACTGTTACGGTCGTGGCAATACCAAATATATGTGTTTTTTTATTTTTTTAAATAATAAAGGACTTGATAAGGAAAAGGGTGATTGTATTTTATTTTATTACTTGAAACTTTTATTATATGTCTTGAAGGTCCAACTCTCTGTTTGTTTGTTTTTTCTAATACATTGCACTACCTATGTTGTGCAAAGTATTAGATCTGTCAATCATTCACTGACAGAAAGCCGATTAGGCTTCGTCTCCAGGCGGAGCCTAATCGGCTTTCTAATTGGCAGGGCAGATGGCCATTGTTAGGCCTCCTGTTGCCATAGCAGCAGTCGGCAGCCCTGATTGCATGGCAGAGCTGCCAATCTGCTAGCAACCTCTAAGACGCCTTCGATCGCTGTATATAAGGGGTTAATGGCAGAGATCTGAGCTAGCTCCGGATCCTGCCATTACAGGTGGATGTCAGCTGTAACATGCAGCTGATATCCACCGCTGATGGCGCGGCTCAGCTCCTGAGCCGGCGCCATCTTGCCGTCGGCTACGGAAGCCTCTCAGGCCCTGCTTCCGGAATGGCTTCTGTACTAGGCAGACCGGGAGGCCAGTATTAGGCCTCCAGTTGCCATTGCAGCCACCGGAACCCCGGCAATTTCATTGCTGGTGTGCCGATGAGCTGCAAACTCCTTAAATGCAGCAATTCCTTTTGACCGCTGCATTTAAGGGGTAATGCCGGGTATCTAAGCTAATTTCGGTCCCCGCCATTACAGCCGGATGTTAGCTGTAATACACCGCTGACATCCGGCGATGATGGCACAGACTCAGCTTCTGAGCCAGTGCCATCCATTTGTCGTATGGATACGGCAAAACGTGGGAAGCACTAGCTTTCCATGACGTATCCATACGACAAATGTCGGGAAGGGGTTAAATAGTTTTTGTGGGGAGGAAGGATTTGACTGTAAATGCCATGTGTGTGAGGGCTTTGTTAGCATCTATTCATGGGTTACAGTCATATCGCATTTGTTTTTTTTTGCAGAGATTTTGGCAAAACCGTGGCAAATAACATGGTTATAAAGCATCCAGCTTCAGAATCTTGCGGGAGTTCGGGACCACGTAACACCATCTCACACAATTCCACTGCGTTCTCCAAGATGAAAATTATATTTGTTTACAAATTTTGTCATGTCTTGAGATTGATTAGATTGAGATATAATGGTAGTATTTGTCAGATTTTTTTTTTATTCCATGGCATATATTGGGGTTACAGTGTCATTTTTATTGTTTAACGTTATTGAATAAAAACATTTATAATATGACAGTAAATATACTTTAATCCCTTCCTGCAGCTTGATGTAACTGCAGTTACGTCTGTATTTTGACAGTTGACCGCCGCGCGGTTGCACACCGCAGCAGCGGTTAACATGTGCATCGTGTCTGCCCTGCATTCTCTATTGACGATCAGCAGCCCATCGCCGCTGATTTAGTCAGGTAACCCCTTAGATGCGACGGTCGATTGCAATCGCCGCATTTAAGTAGTTTAGAGCAGATTGGCCGCCCCACATGAAATCACATGGGCTGGCGATGGTTGCCATGCCTCCAGGCTGCCAAGTACAGAAGGCTATGAGGACCAGCCTCCGGCTGGTCCTCATAGGCTTCCTGTCAGAGTGACACTTCACAATGACAGTTAGAATACATTACACCACGTAGGTAGTGTACTGTATTATAGCAGCAATCAGAGATGCAAGTCTTCAAATCCCCTAGTGGGACAAGTAAAAAAAAGTATAAATAAGTTTAAAAATATGTTTTATAAACGTTTAAATTAAAAGTTATAAGTTACATAAATAAAAAATGATTTTTTCCCTATAATAAGTCTATTACTTTAGTTAAAAAAAACTGAACACGTTAAAAAAAAGTACACATATTTGGTATCACCACGTTCGTAACGACCCAAACTATAAATTTATAATGTTATTTTTCCTGCACGATGAACACTGCAAAAAAAAAGTTAAAAACATGCCAGAATCAGAATTTTTCAGTCACCACCCCTCCCAAAATAGACAATAAAAAGTGATTAAAAAGTCGCATGTACCCCAAAAATAGTACCAATATAAACTACAACCCGATCCACAAAAAACAAGCCCTTACACAGTTTTTTTGACTGAAAAATATAAAAGGCTATGGCTCTTAAAATATAATGACACAAAAAATTTGTTATTTTATTTAAAAAAAATAATTTTATTGTGCAAACGCTGCAAAACATAAAAAAAACTATATACATATGGTTTAGCCGTAATCGTATTGACCCGCAGAATAAAGTAAAATTGTCATTTATAGCCCACGGTGAACGCCGTAAAAAAAAAAAGAATAAAAACATTGTCAGAATTGATGTTTTTTGGTCACCCGGCTTGCCAAAAAATGGAATAAAAGTGATCAAAAAAACGCATGTACCTCAAAATGGTGCCAATGAAAACTACAGATTGTCCCACAAGAAATAAGCTCTCACAAAGCTTCGTTGGAGAAAAAAATAAAAAATAAAAAAAGTTCTGTCTCTCAGACTATGGCGATGCAAAATGTGCAGTGTTCCAAAAGCGGATACGATTGGGTGCCATTTATCAGTGCTACAATGGCCACAATATCTGCGGATTATTATTTTTTTTACCCCATTATTATATCGTCTTATTATGCGCTGATGTACTCCGTACAGATTACATATGCCCCCACATTATAAACTGAAATACTAGTAAAACTCCAAACAGAACTACCAAGCAAAATCCGCACTCCAAAAGCCAAATGGCGTTCCCTCTCTTATGAGCCCTAAAGCGTACCCAAACAGTAGTTTACGTCCACCAATAGGACATCGCCAAACTTGGAAGAACCCGATTAATATTTTATGAGGTATTTGTATTTAGTGGCATAAACTGGGCAAAACATATTGTGCACTAAAACGGCATATCAGTGGAAAATTTACATTTTCACTCAAATCCGCTGCGCATTAACCCCTTCACGCACCACAACTTAATTGCATGTCGTGGTAAAGTGGGTGATGTATGGAGCAGGCTCACGTGTTGATCCGGTGCCATATGCTGCGGGTGTCAGCTGAGTATTACAGCTGACACCCAGGACTAACGGACAGGAACAGCGATTGCGCTGTTACAGGAGCCTGTAAAAATGACAATATACTGCAATAAATTAGTATTGCAGTGTATTATACCAGCGATGTAATGATCGCTGGTTAAAGTCCCCTAGGGGGACTAATAAAATGTGTAAAAAAAAAGTAAATAGAATTATTAGTGAAAAAAAATTAATAAATATTTAAACTCCAAAAGAAAACTCTTTTCCCATTTTTTCGCTAAAGTAATATCAAAAATACACAAACTTGGTATTGCTGCTTCCGTAAAAGTCTGAACTATTACAATATACCATTATTTAACTCGCACGGTAAACGCTGTAAATAATAAAGAATTTAAAACGCAAAATTGCTAATTTTTGGTCACCTTAGCTCTTAAAAAACATTTATTAAAAAGTGCTCAAAAAGTTGTATGTACCAAGAAATGGTACCAATAAATACTACAAATTGTCCTGCAAAGCCCTCACACCTCTCAATCGTCCAAAAAATAAAAAAAAGTTATGCCTCTCGGAATGTGGTGAAACAAAACAAGTTTTTTTTTAACAAATAGTTTTTACTTTGTAAAAGTAGTAAAATATAAAGAAAACTGTATAAATTTGGTATCACCGTAATTGTATTGAGTCACAGAAAAAAATTAAGTTGACGTTTTTACTGCACGGTGAAAGCAGTAAAAACAAAATTCACAAAACAATGGAGGAATCACAGTTTTTTCCAATTTCAGCCTGCAAAGAATTTTATTTTCAGTTTCTTGGTACATTATATGGTACTTTAAATGGTGTCAATAGAAAATAAAACTCCTCCCACAAGAAATAAGCCCTGACGGCACTCTATTGACGGAAAAATAAAAAAGTTATGGCTCTTGGAAGGCGGGGAGTGTAAAACGAAAATAAAAAAGCAAAAAACATTTATGACCACATGAGGGGTATAACCGTACTCGGGGGTTATTGCTTTACAAATGTTGGGGTGCTTTTTCCTCCTTTATTCTTTTTGAAATTGAAAAATTGCAACATTTTAGTGGAAATAATGTTGATATTCATTTTCACGGCCTAATTCTAATAAATTCTCCAAAAGACCTGTGGGGTCTAAATGCTCACTATACCCCTAGATAGATTTATTAAGGCATGTAGTTTCCAAAATGGGGTCACTTTTTGGGGGTTTCCACTGTTTTGGTCCCTCAGGGGCTTTGCAAATGCGACATGATACCCGAAAACCATTTCAGCTAAATTTGAGCTCCAAAAGCCAAATAGCGCTCCTTCCCTTCTAAGCCCTGCTGTGGATCCAAACAGCAGTTTATTACCACAAGTGGCATATTGATGTAATTGGGAGAAATTGCTTTACAAATGTTGGGTTGTTTTTCTCCTTTATTCCTAGAAAAAATTAAAAATCTCTAAGTTTTTTCAGAAAAAAAGGAGATTTGCATCTTCACAGACTAATTCAAATACATTTATCAAAAAACTGTGGGGTCAAAAAGCTAACTATACCCCTAGATAAATTCATTGAGAGGTGTAGTTTCCAAAATGGGGTCACTTTTGGGGGGTTTCCACAGTTTTTCTCCCTCCAATTCATTGCAAATGCGACATGACACTTAAAACTATTCCAGCAAAATCATTGCTCCAAAATCCAAATGACACTTCTCTTCTGAGCCTTGCTGTGGGTCCAAACATCAGTTTATGACCACATACGGGGTATTGCCGTAATTGGGAGAAATTGCGTTACAATTTATGGGGTGTATTTTCTCCTTTAATCCTTGTAAAAATTAAAAATGTCTACATTATTTCAGAAAAAATGTAGATTTTCATCTTCACAGACCCCCAGACGAAGGCGGAAGCCGAAACGCGCGTCGGGGCAGGTCGCCTTTTCTTGAGACACAGCATCATGGGTCAGTAGTCCACCTTTTTTCAAGTTGTTCATTGTTGCACTTAGCACTTTACTCAATAGAATAGTGGTAGGGGGGTCCCTATTGGCCCTTGCATTGAGGCTGGTAACAGTATACACAAATTTCCATATCCTTAAAAATAGATATACAAGTAATCATGATGCACTATGCACTTTATTTATTCATGGTACTGTATACCAAAGTATATGTGGATACATAATGGTTATGTGAAATCTCATGATCTAATTGCCTCATGTTTTGGCGATCTTTTTGTCTGTCATCTGTGGTGTTTCATTTTTAAATAGTTCATGTAGAAACTTTTTAGATCTTGCAAAATAAAGTGTATGTTTTATTTCTTGACTTAAATACTCCATGCACTCTTTCTTGGTACAATATTTAAAGGAGCACAGTCGTGTTACGTGGGAAAATGTCTATGTAAAATGATGCATGTATATACCCTATGGATAGGTTCTATTTAATTGAAATACATTTAGCAAAAACAACTGTGGGGTCAAAATGCTAACTATACCCCTAGATAAATTCATTGAGGAGTGTAGTTTCCAAAATGGGGTCACCATGTTTTGTTTTTTTACTGTTTTGGCACCACAAGACCTTTTCAAACCTAATATGGTACCAAAACCATATTTAAAAAAAAAAAAAGAAGGCCCCAAAATCCACTAGGTGCTCCTTTGCATCTGAGGCCTGTGCATCAGTCCATTAGGACACTAGGGCCACATGTGGGATATTTCTAAAAACTGCACAATCTGGGCAATAAATATTGAGTTGCATTTCTCATGTGAAACCTTCTGTGTTACAGAAAAAATCTGTATTACAAATGAATTTTTGCAAAACAAAAATAAAATTAGTAAATTTCATCTCCACATTGTTTTAATTCCTGAGAAACGCCTAAAGGGTTAAAACACTTTCTGAATGCTGTTTTGGATACTTTGAGGGGTGAAGTTTTAAAAATGGTGTGATTTATGGGAATTTTCTAATATATAAGGCCCTCAATGCCACTTCAGATCTGAACTGGTCCCTAAAAAAATATAGCCTTTTGAAATTTTCTTGAAAATATGAGAAATGCTGCTAAAGTTTAAAGCCTTGTAACGGCCTGGAAAAATAACAGAATGTTCAAAAAACAATGCAAACATAAAGTACACATATGGTATATGGTAACAATTTTGTGTAGTATTACTGTCTGTCTTATTAGCAGATGCATTCAAATTTAGAAAAATGCTAATTTTTGAATATTTTCTCTGAACTTTGGTGTTTTTCCACACATAAATATTGAATTTATCGACCAAATTTTTTTACTAACATAAAGTACATTATCAGCTTTGTGAGAAACTAGACATGGACTGCACAATTCACAATATATACGTTGATCTGAGCCGATAGGCATAATTTATAAACATGAACATGAGGTTATTTGTAAACATTTTGATCAAACTGTATAAGCCCACTTGCCACTTCACAGTGACCTCTTTATAGTGGGTCCCTACTCTATCGGTTGCCGTAAAGTGGAAAGTGGGCTTATACACCAGCACTCCACTCTTTTGAAAAAAAAAAAACAGCGGATTTTAATTCAGGAATGACCTCATAAGTGTTTCTGCTCTTGCTGGTGCTCTCAGTTAGCCACTGGGGGCACATGGTAAGTTGAGCTCATTCCATCTGTTCACATGTTGTGGTGCTTTGGGGTGGCGTCTGTTGCTGTAGTGCTGCACTTGTGGGGGGATGTGGCCCAGAGCCAAGGAGGACTGGCACGGTCTGATAACATGGGTGCTTTTGGGCCCCTGGGTTGCTCTCTCTGCAGGAGCGGTGCTGCGGTGGCCGCCATGCGGTGCTGCAACCGATAGAGTAGGGACCCACTTTAAAGCGGTTGCCGTGAAGTGGCAAGTGGGCTTATACAGTTTGATCAAAATGTTTACAAAGAACCTCATGTTCATGTTTTTAAATTATGCCTAGTGGCTCAGATCAACGTGTATATTGTAGATTGTGCGGTCCATGTCTAGTTTCTCACAATGCTGATAAAGTACAATATGTCACGAGAAAACAATCTCAGAATCACTTGGATAGGTAAAAGCATTCCCAAGTTATTACTACATAAGTTAACAACCTAGAAAGCACAAAAGCGCAGAGGACATAACACCCCAATGAAATATATGAATATATCACTGCCACGTATCGTAAAAAATATAATTCTTTATTAATGAACAACAATACATGGAATCACAGTAATAAATATATAAATAGAGCAGGTCATACACGGAGAGCAGCATCAGTGAGGTATAGATGTCAACATACCATGAGGTAAACAGAGACAACCCATCTCAAAACAAACGTCCCATGCCTAACGCACCATATGTGCAAAAAAGGTATGAAAATTTGTCAATAGCCAAAAAGGCCAATACATGCAAAAATGCTGGGTATGTCTATTGCATTCTAGCTAGTGAAAAATATGTGTGGCAAAAATGTACCACAACAAAAACAATACATATGCAACTAATACTAATACATGTATTGAACTAAGAACTAATACACGTATCACCAGGAATATAGATGAAAAGACATACCTAGAGACATGGCGGAGACAGGGAACGTAGAGAGATGTGGCACAGAAAACGCCTCGTTGTGTGTTTCGCCTGAGACTGGCTTCGCCAGGAGGCTGACTAAATTTAAAATCCAGGGGGTTTAAATAGTAGTGCTAGCAAGCACAACTGATATCACCTGTGGATGGCACATACAGGCGGCGCTCAGTGTGCATGATACGAGTCCCACATCACCGGAAGCGCCACGTGTCTGCGCCATGACGATGTATCTCATCAAATGACGATGGACGCACATCACCATGGTAATACAGTCACACAGTAAGACATTCCGGAATGTGGGGCCCACAGCGCATGCGCTAATGAGCGCCTGTGCAAATAATACACAGGCTATACCAAGAGAGTTAAATGGAGAGTCATAAACGCTGTAGAAGAACAGCAAAATCATACGGTTTTAGCAAATATTATAATCCCACAACAGGACCACTACAATCGAAACATAGATGAATGATTATATTAGAAGATCAACGATATACAAAATTAGAACAACATATTAAAGTATATTGGGAATAAAGGACAATGCAAAAAAAATATAAATATATATATATAAATAATCTATAAAATTAAGAAGAATAATATATAATAAATAAGTAATATATTTGTGAAAAAATGAAAAACTAAAAAGATTTATAATATATAGAAATAATGAATAATAGTTAATAATAAGAATATATGTGAGTAAAAAATAATAAATAATAAATATAATAATAAATAATAATTAATAATATGTCATAAATAATGTTAAGTAAAAAATAAAAAATGAAAAATAAAAAATAAATACAAATAAATAAAATCAATAAATCAAATATAGATATGTATGCATAAATAACCAATAACGCAAAAAATACATATATATATATATATATATATATATATATACACAAAATAGATATTAATATATATATATATATATATATATATATAAGAATAAAGTGTATATGAAAAACATAAAACGAAATAAAAATAAGTGAAAATGAAAATAGTGAAAAAAATAATTAATCAAGTGAAAAAGTGCAAGTGCAAACAAAGATAAAAAATTTAAAACAATTTAAATACAGTGCAATAAACATACATAAATACTGTAAGGAGACATTTTTATGTGCAAAGTAAAAATACAATTTTCATAGTACATACATGAATACCTAGATAAATAATATATATATATATATATATATATATATATATATATATATATATATATATATATATACACTATACATATAAATACTACAAATCAAATGTGATAAAAAGACAAAATCAACAATGATAATTCACTGGTATCCCCAAAACGATATTAATAAACAGTATATCCAACGATGCTTATAGATCATAATCTATCCTAGGATGGTAAATGCACCATGAAGTAGAATGGAGCAAGTATAGACATCGTAATAGTGTAGCCAACACAACTAGAATACAAAGAACAAAAATTAGAACAAGAAGAGCACAACCCCCCCAAATCAATCATAAAACAATGTTAAAATTCGCGCAGGTTGTAATAATTAGAGAAAGGGTTTGAAGCTAGTGGCTTCATTTAGGCCAAAAGGTGTGGTGGTGTTAAGCAAAGTGATCCACTTAATTTATTTTTTCAAGATGGCTTTCCGAATATCGCCACCCCTACAACCCAAACTCACCCTATCAATACCACGAAAACATAGGGTCACAAGAGTGATATTGGTGAAAATGCCTAGGAATAGGTTGTAGTAGATCTAAGTGTTTGGCATTACTGGCTGTCTGGATCATACTAATATGTTCAAGCACACGTGTCTTGAATAGTCTGCTGGTCATTCCAATATAGATCAAGTCGCAAGGACATGTAGCAAAGTAAATAACAGCTTCCGTTTTGCAAGTAAAGTTCAAAACAATTTCATAGTCCCTGTCCCTTTTAGATTTATAAAAGCAAGATGAACGCAAAATGTATTTGCAAGCGGCACAACTAGCATAATTAAATGATCCACAAGGTGGGCAACGACTTCCAAATCAGTTTGTCTGGGTCTTGGAGATATAGTGGCTAGATGTCAAAAGGTCACGCAAATTTTTGGATCTCCTCCACGTGATAGAAGGATTTTTGGGCAAACAACTAGATAAGTCTTGATCCGTAAGAAGTACATTCCAATGTTTTTGCATAATCTTACGGATTTCAACCCATTGAGAGTTGAAAGTCGTAATGAACCTAACATTTTGATCGAAAGTTTATTTTGGTTTAGGCTTACTTACCGGTAATCCCTCACGTGATGAATGTTTGGCTCTCAGATACACACGTCTGATAGCCCTCTGATTATAACCGCAATCATGGAAACAAGCTGACATATCGGAAGCTTGATATTAGAAATTACTTATATTGGATCAGATACGCTGAGCCCTTAGAAATTGGCCTGTTGGTATGGCCTTCTTGACTTTGGGATAATGGAAGGAGGTAGCATGCAGGAGTGCATTGGTCGAGGTCTCCTTCCTAAAGATGTCTGTAGAGACAACATTGTCACAATCCTTTGAAATCAAGACATCAAGAAATTCCACACATGACCTACTGAACTTCCACGTAAGCCTAATGTTCAGATCATTAACATTAAGAGAGGATAGAAAGGACTCTAAATGCTGCGTGGAGCCCTGCCAGATAAACAAAATGTCATCTATGTATCTTGACCATAGCAGTACGGCGTCATGTCCAGGGATATTAAGGACTATTTATCTCTCCCACAACCCCAGGAACAGATTGGCATATGAGGGAGCACAAGTAGCCCCCATTACCGTGCCCTGGAGCTGCAGGAAGAAACGATACTTGTATGTGAAAAAAATTGTGTGTGAGTGAAAACTCTAACAAAGTTGTCACAAAATCAATAAGGTCAGAGTCATAATTGGTCATACGTAAAAAGTATTTTTACGCTTGTATGCCATGGTCATGACAGATAGAGATGTGTACAGAGACTCCACGTCGCATGTAACTAGAAGCATATCATCATCCAGATGTAAACCATCAAGGTGTCGGAACTCCACCAATCCCCCTGGCCGTCCTATTGTTTCGGGCATTGGTGGTCTCTGTGAGAACATCTGCAGATTTATTGATGTTTTCCTCCAGAAGAGTGTGGAGACGTTACCGTCATTTATCAAGGATACCACCGATGTACTCCGACGTCTTGATTGTTTACATCTGGATGATGATATGCTTCTAGTTACATGTGACGTGGAGTCTCTGTACACGTCTATCTGTCATGACCATGGGGTACGAGCGTCAAAATACTTTTTACGTATGACCAATTATGACTCTAACCTTATTGATTTTATGACAACTAATTTTTTCACATTTAAGTATCGTGTCTTCCTGCAGCTCCAGGGCACGGCAATGGGGGCGACTTGGGCTCCCTCATATGCCAATCTGTTCCTGGGGTTGTGGGTGAGAGAAATAGTCCTTAATACCCCTGGACATGACGCCGTGCTTCTGTGGTCAAGATACATAGATAAAAGAACAGGAAAAAGGCAGTGTAGTATTGGGTAATGGCACCAGGCTCAGGGGGACAAGGAATGAGGCTAGGTAAGTTTGATCAAGGTGATCTTTTTATTCAAACGACGACGCGTTTCTGGACTGGACTGATCCCTTCGTCAGGTCGGAAAAAACTGATCTGACGAAGGGACCAGTCCGGTCCAGAAACGTGTCGTCGTTTAAATAAAAAGATCACCTTCATAAAACGTACCTAGCCTCATTCCTTGTCCTCCTGAGCCAGGCACCGTTACCCAATAATACACTGCTATTACCGAGGGACTGGAGAGGGGGGCAGCCGGCATTCAAAACCATCTCATTTTTACCAATGCACAGTTGGTAAAAAGTAAAAACATGCCCAGTTGTCTATTAAGAAACTAAGTAGCATAAATCTAAAATTTTTCATAGCGTGCTCAAAAATTATCGTTTTTCAAAATAAAAACCACTGTTATCTACATTACAGCGGTGATCAGATTATTCAGGAGATAGGGCACTCATAATCTGGTGACAGAGCCTCTTTAACATAGTCCGGTTGCTACGCAACACGGACGATGCTTGTGGCTTTACGCTTCTTTGCCAGTGTAATGAGACATGCGCAGTGAATAGATCGTTGCTTAGCAACGTTATACTTTAGTTCCTGAAGCTGGATGTTATAGTCTTGTAACTACTAGAGGTTAATATATTGCTGTCAGTCATGTTTCATGCATGGGCAGCAGAAACCATGTGATGCTGCACACAGCTTGTGATAACATAATTGCCCTGTGTTCAGGGGCGTAACTAGGAAACACTGGGCTCCATAGCAAACTTTTGACTGGGTCCCCTCCCCTGGGTGCCACACACAGCCTGTCCTAGTAGATAGTGCCCCTCTGTAAATAGTGCCATACAGCCCCCTCTTGTAGACAGTGCTATACAGCCCCCCGGTAGACATGGCTATACAGCCTCCCTGTACAGTGCTATACAGCCCTCCCTGTAGACAGTGCTATACTTTCATAGCTGCCACCATACAGTATAATGCCCCCATACAGTATAATGCCCACACAGATGCTCCATACAGTATAATGCCCACACAGATGCCCTATGCAGTATAATGCCCACATAGATGCCCCATACATCTTAATGCCCACACAGATGCCCCATACAGTATAATGCCCGCACAGATGCCCCCATGCAATAAAATGCCCAAACAAGTTCCTCCATACAGCATAATGCCCCATAGCTGCCTCATGCAGCATAATACCCTCATAGCTGCCCCAACAGTATAATGCTCCCATTAGCTACCACACACAGTATAATGTCTACTATAGCTGCCCCCACACAGTATAATGCCTCCCATAGCTGCCCCCACAGTATATTGCCCCCATAGCAGCGCCCACAGTATAATGCCCCACACAGTATAATCCCCCCATAGCTGCCTCTACAAAGGACGCAGACACTATTGAATGTGGTGCCACTACCGCTGTAGCAGCCAAAGCGGCTGCTAGCAGAGCCTCCAGGCATGGGGGGCCCATGTCGGCTGGCGGCACAGGCCCCCTCAGGCCGCGGGCCCCGTAGCAGCCACTATGGCTGCTACTGCGGTAGTTACGCCAATGCCTGTGTTTTAATTTACCTGGATTTGAATGCATAAAGAACGTCTCTCTTTGGATTGGTGAGTGGTCCTGCAGTCCCAGCCCCTAACACAACTGCTGAATTTTAGATACTGTAGTAATTATGTACTACTTGCTGTTTTATGTTTGTTTATTTTGATAGTCACTAATTATATCTCATCACGTATATTATCTGTATCAATTTTATGCTAATTGATACCTTATGCACTGTTAGTACAATATGTAAAAACACTCTGATATATTTTAATGAAGTTGATTATGCTAATCACACACATGCTTTATAAACCATGGCTAGTCTTGTATCACTATGCTTGAGAAAGATCCCAATGTGGGATTGAAATAGTGCACCTTTTTGATGTCTGAATAAACCACAGTTTTGTACTTTGAACTTGGAGTACTGCAAGATCTTCTTCATGTATATATACAATCCCTAGGATCGGGATTACTTGCTTGGGACCCGCACTTCACATGCTTTTTTTGTGAGTGCTGCTGTTTTTTGCTTATATATACACATATATATTTCCTGATGGTCCTACGGCAGCACACTTAAAGGTTAAAGATCCTTCATCTGACCAGATAGAAGAGACATATTACTCAGCAATAATTAATTAAACAATTAGGAGGTCCCAGGTAGCCTTAAATACAGCCCAAAACCCCTTAGAAAACGTATGTTTTTTTTCTCTTCTGTGTCTATGGATAGTTGAAGACATCTACTGTATGCTTAAAACGCTTTATACAGAGGGTGTCTTCTGTCCCTCTACCATTATATTCATATCTCGTTTCTAAGATGTACCTGCTCGTAGAAACCTTGCTGGATATTATCGAGCAGCATACAGGCTAGCATGTCCCTCGTCTCGAAGAAACGGATCCCCTGTACCTCCGGCTGTTCATGCGGGTGTAGCAAAATGGCCGCCGACAGGTAATAATCTACTGAAACATGTTGGCACCCGGGGCATTCGGCGTACACTTTCCCTGTTTAGGCAGAGTTGCGCATGCGTGAGAAATGTAAGTCTTGCGGTATCTCAGCGGGCTTAAAAAGACCCACGAATTTAGTGTTTCTGCACCTGTCTAAGAAGCTGAACCCTAGTGGAAGTAAGGTACTAGACTGGGATGGTTTTTTACCTCCTGATTTGTACATGCTATGTTGTATTATGTTATAATTACGTTCCCCCCCCCCAGGTGGCAAGTCCTGCATCGCAAGGGAAACGTAAAAGAAAATCTAAACACAATATGTGTAAGGACTGTCAGCAACCATTGTCTGTAGATTGGGACCACATTTATTGCTCCTCATGCAGACCACAGGAACATACATCCCTGCAGTCTGAAGCCAAGGGTTTTTTGTCATGGTTTAGGGAACAACAGACTGATACCTTTCAAGAGATGAAATTTGCTGCCAAACCTAAGAAACGTGAAGGTAGACAGCAGACGCCCTCTCTACAATCCTCTTTCCGAATTTGAAGGGATATCTGAAGGCGATCTAGATTCAGAAGACTAACAATGAATCCCTAGATAATATCTATATATTGAATAAAGATAAAGTTCTGCATTTGCTGAAGGCAGTTAAAATGACTGTTGAGACCAACAAGGATATATCTCACAAACCTAAAAAGGACCAGTTATTTTATTTTCCTGTCAATAATGATAGAGTCCTTCCTTCCCATCCGGTTGTTACAGATTGATTCCAGAAAGATTGGGATAAGCCGGAGAAACGAGTCGATCAACGGGCTAAATTTAAACACACCTATAAAACAGATCCCAAATTCAGTACTGACTGGGATTATCCGCCAAAGGTTGATCTTGCTGTTGCAAGATTATCCAAAAAATTGGAAGAATTCTCACTCTTAAAGGATCCATTGGATCGCAGAGTTCATATTAAGGAAAGCTTATTCATCTTTGGCAGCGGCTTGCAAAGTGGCGTCAGCCTCCATCCCTGTTGCCAGGTCTCTCCGTACATGGCTTAGTCAGCTCTCACAAGATTTGGAAGATCGTGTACCAAGGGAGAAAATCTTAGATAATATTCCTCTCATGAAAACAGCGGCAGAATTTTTATGTAATGAGCCGCTGGATATCTTGAAGTTTTCTTCAAGATCCCTAGCTCTCTCTAATGCGGCTCGTAGAGCTCTTTGGATCAAACAATGAACAGAGGACATTCCATCCAAGAATCATTTCTATTCCCTACCATTTCATCCTTATTCTCTGTTTGGACCACAGTTAGAAGGGATCCTTAAATCAATAAATGACGAGAAAGGGATTTCCTTACCTCGCCCTCCAAAGAGGCCGCCATTCAAAAACGTTCAAAGCCGTGCCAGAAGGTCAAAGATTTTTTTCAAGGGTCCGACAAGCAGCGATGACTCAGAAACAAGCAAGAGGCTAACCCTCCTTTCAAGAAGAAGTCCGATTTTCAAAAAAGTTCTAACTTATGACGCCAAGATGAAGGATTGTCCAGTAGGAGGAAGACTAAAAAAGTTTGTTCACTTATGGCTTCCTCGGATGCCTGGGTTATATCCACCATCCAGAATGGTTATTCTTTGGTACTAAATATCATTCCAAAAAACAGATTCTGCATAAACAGGAGAAGAAATCCTGAAGTTCTCAGTCTCGTTCAAAACTTCATAAGAAAGGGAGCATTAGAAGAATTCCCTTATCATTAGAGAGGTCAAGGAGTTTACTCACCTGTTTTTGCCATTCCAAAAAAGGAAAACAAATGGCGATTAGTTGTAGATCTAAAGTACCTGAATAAATTCTTTGTGAAAAATAAATTCATAATGGAGTCCATACAATCGGTAATACATTTTATTCAAGAGGAAGATTTTCTAGCCATTATCGATCTACAAGATGCATATCTTCATATTTAACCCGATGGGCACCCCTCTGACATCATGAGCCCAGCAATATATGGCCACTGTGTGGACACTCTATTCCTTGACAAGGAGCAGAGTAATCCTCATAGGATAGTGTAATGGATTTGCCTGACACAGCTTCTTTGTCGACGCCCGTGGTTAATCAGCCTGCATCTGTGCCGAGGTCTGTTAGAGTGATTCGATCTGCTACCACTCAGGCTGGGAGGCTGAGGAGTGGGAGAACCTATCACAGCCTGTGTTTTCCAAGGACTGGTCCTCCCACATTGAGCATGTCAGGAAGGTGCTACAGGCCCTTAGGGAGAACAAACTCTTTGCTAAAACTGAAAAATGTGTGTTTGGGGTGCCGGAGATACCATTTTTGGGTCAAATCCTCACTCCTAACGAATTCCGCATCGACCCTGCCAAGGTTCAGGCTGTGGCGGAATGGGTCCAACCTGCCTCCCTGAAGGCGTTACAGTGCTTCCTGGGGTTCGCTAATTATTACAGGAGATTTATTGCTAACTTCTCGGTCATAGCTAATCCTCTTACGGACCTTACTCGCAAGGGTGCTGATCTCCTCCACTGGCCTCCGGAGGCGGTTCAGGCTTTTGAGGTCCTTAAGAGGTGCTTTGTCTCTGCCCCAGTGCTGATTCAGCCTAACCAAATGGAGCCATTCATCATGGAGGTTGACCCCTCCGAGGTGGGAGTGGGTGCTGTCCAAGGGTACCAGGGGTCTTACCGATCTCCGTCCCTGTGCCTACTTCTCCAGGAAGTTTTCCCCCACTGAGAGTAACTATGACGTTGGCAACCGCGAACTCTTAGCCATTAAATGGGCATTTGAAGAGTGGCGCCACTTCCTGGAGTGGGCTAGGCACCAGGTAACGGTCCTTACCGACCACAAGAATCTGGTTTTCCTAGAATCTGCCCGGAGGCTAAACCCGAGACAAGCTCGATGGACGTTTTTTACTAGATTCAACTTTGTGGTCACCTATAGGGCTGGGTCTAAAAATATTAAAGCTGAGGCACTGTCGCGTAGCTTCATGGCCAGCCCTCCTCCTGAGGAGGATCCTGCTTGTGTTTTGCCCCCAGGTATAATCATATCCTCTGTTGATTCTGACTTAGCCTCCGAAATTGCGGCTCATCAAGGTTCAGCTCCCGAGAACCGTCCTGAGAACAAGCTGTTTGTTCCCCTGCAATCCCGACTAAGGGTACTCAGGGAGAATCTTGACTCTGCACTATCTGGCCATCCAGGCATCCTGGGTAACAAACACCTCATTTCTAGAACCTAATGGTGGCCTGGGTTGCCTAAAGACGTTAAGGCCTACGTCGCCAATTGTGAAACTTGTGCTAGGTCCAAGACTCCCAGGTCCCGACCAGCGGGCTTACTATGTACTTTGCCCATTCCCCAGAGACCTTGGACCCATATCTCCATGGTTTTTATCACCGATCTGCCTCCATCCCAAGGGAAGTCGGTGGTGTGGGTTGTAGTAGACCGGTTCAGCAAGTTGTCCCACTTTGTACCCCTCAAGAAACTACCCAATGCCAAGACATTAGCTACCTTGTTTGTCAAACACACCCTGCGTCTCCATGGGGTTCCTGTCAATATTGTTTCTGACAGAGGGGTACAATTTGTTTCATTGTTTTGGAGAGCCTTCTGTAAGAAGTTGGAGATTGATCTTTCCTTCTCCTCGGCCTTCCATCCTGAAACTAATGGCCAAACTGAGAGGACTAAGCAGTTTCTAGAACAATATTTAAGATGTTTTATCTCTGACTCTCAAGATGATTGGGTCTCCTTCATTCCCCTTGCCGAATTTTCCCTTAATAACCGGGTCAGTAACTCGTCGGAGGTCTCCCCCTTTTTCTGTAATTTTGGGTTTAATCCACGGTTCTCCTCTGTTTCACCTGGTGGTTCCAACAATCCCGAGGTAGATGTCTTTGATTGGGAACAGTGCACAGTCTGGGCCCAGGTTCAGAAGGACCTTGAGGCGTCCCAGAGCATACAAAAGACTCAGGCAGATAAGAGATGTTTTACTAACCCCTTGTTTGTGGTCGGGGATCTGGTGTGGCTGTCCTCAAAATATTTGCGCCTTAAAGTCCCGTCCCAAAAATTTGTTCACCGGTATATAGGGCCGTACAAGATCATTGAGGTCCTTAACCCTGTCTCCTTCTGGCAGGAGTTACCCCCGTCCTTTCAGAAACACAACATGCTCCATGCCTCCGTCCTGCAAAGATGCTCCCCGTCCTTGGCTATCACGAGAAAACTTCCGGTCCCTGTTCTCACTCCTGAAGGGGTAGAATTCGAGGTGGCCAAGATTGTGGACAGCAGGATGGTCCAGGACTCCCTCCAGTACCTGGTCCATTGGAGAGGTTACGGGCCTAAGGAGAGGACTTGGGTACCCGCCCGGGATTTTCACGCCGGGTTATTGCTCAGGAAGTTCCATCTTCGGTTCCCCAACAAGCCAGGTCCCCCTAGGAAGTGTCCAGTGGCCCCTCATAAAAGGGGGGGGTACTGTAATGGATTTGGCTGACACAGCTTCTTTGTCGACGCCCGTGGTTAATCAGCCTGCATCTGTGCCTAGGTCTGATAGAGTGACTCGATCTGCTACCACTCTGGGAGGCTGAGGAGTGGGAGAACCTATCACAGCCTGGCCAGACGGAGCTAGCTTCCACCCTCTGTCTATTTATACCTTCATTTCCTGCTCCTCCTTTGCCTGTTATTCTGTCTGTTTCCTGGCTCTGCTGCTCCTGCTTATACTATTGACCTCTGCTTCAAATTGACCCTGGCTTTACTGACTACTCTCCTGCTCTGCGTTTGGTACCTCGTACACTCCTGGTTTGACTCAGCTCGTTCACTGCTCTTGTTGCTCACGGTGTTGTTGTGGTCAACTGCCCTATTTCCCTTAGCTTCTGTGTACCCTTGTCTGTTGGTCTGTCGTGCACTTATTGAGCGCAGGGACCGTCGCCCAGTTGTACGCCGTCCCCTAGGACGGGCCGTGCAAGTAGGCAGGGACTGAGTGGTGGGTGATTAGGGCTCATCTGTCTGTCTCCCTACCCCGTCATTACAGATAGCATGTAGGATGGTATATATTAGAATTCATTTTTTTTAATTTATATATATTTTTCTATGTGTGTGTATGTGTATTTTTAATTTTTTATTACATTTTTTCCCTCTGTCTTTTGTCCGCTTTGTCTTTTGTTTCCTCTCTCTCTCTCTCTCTCTCTCTCTCTGCTCCACCTTACTCTGACTTCTCTTGCATCCTTGTTTACCTTGCGTTGTACGTCTGGTGGTTACTTCTATACTGAGAAATTCTGTTTGAGATAGCATGTGACTGTGTACTTTCTCATTAAATGTTAATGGCCTAAATTCCCCACAGAAGAGATTTTTCGCATGGACAGGGGAAATAAAAGGCAGAATGTGACATCGCCCTCTTTCAAGAAACACATCTTCTGAAAAAAGATAATTTTAGATTTGCTCATAATGAATATTTATTTTGCAAATGCCAAAGAGAAAAAGGCTGTGGTGACAATTGCGTTTAGGTACAACCCTCAAATTAACTGTCAGGAGGTCATTATAGACCCTAAAGGAAGATACATCAAATGCGTGATAGAACAACAAACATATACAATTGTCAATATATATGCCCCAAATTGGGGCCAAATTTAATTCCTTAAAAATATATTTAAACTAATGGGGGATTGGCTGGCAACCCGTGTCAACATTGCAGGGGATTTCAATATGATTATGGATGGTAAATTAGATCTCTCAAGAGAAGTACATACACATAAAGAGTTGAAACAACTAGCTAGGAGCCATAACTTACATGATATATGGAGATACGGGCATGGCTCTGAAAGGGATTACACTTTCTACTCAGGACGGCATAGCACGCACTCACGAATATTTTTCTTATAAATTCTGTATTGTTGCATAGTAATTGTAATTCACAGATACTGAACAAGGTGTGGTCAGACCATGCGCCAATAATTCTGACATGGGAGAGTGTTATGAGGGTCAATCCCAGATCACAATGGAGAATGAAATTTGACTTGCTAGCCCAAGAGGAGGTTTAGGAAAGTATTGATAAAGCCCTGCGGGAGTACCGTATTTTAAATTCAATGATAGGGAAGAGACATCAGAACATATTTTGTGGTGTGCTCACAAAACCGTATTCAGAGGGCATTGTATTGGCCTTGCTCATCAGGCAAAATACAGGCAAAATCTGAGGAGTTAAGTGTTGAGCTGCAGCAACTGGAAAAAGAACACAAAGAGAACTCTCAGCCAGATAGTCTAATGGAGATGAACTTTGTAAGATCACAAATCCGTTCATTGTTTTTGGAAGAATATAGCTCTGCTCTTTGGAAGGATCAGGTTAAAATGTACCACATAGGAGACAAAGCAGGGAAATTCCTGAGTAATAGATTGAAACAACGAAAGTTGAGAAATAGGATAGACTATCTAGAAGATCCTAAAGGAGGGAAACATTTCTCTCCGCAAGATATTGCGAATACCTTTGCGGCGTATTATCAAAGGTTGTATAACCTGAGTGAAGATAAAAGCGTGTTTAATCCTTCGGAGGAGCAGCTAAATAGATTCTTGCACTTAAACGCCTGACAGTAGAACAGTTAAAAATGTTGAGCCTGCCGATCACTTTGAAAGAGGTCAAAAAGGGTATTATTACCTTAAAAAGGGGCAAAGCACCAGGCTCTGATGTGTTGATCAATGAATATTATATATATAAAACAAAGATATGTTGGTGCCATATTTACTTCAAGTATATAACATAGTTGGGAACCAGACCCCATTTCCAAATGACATGTTGGAGGGCTCAATTGTGGCAATACCAAAAGAAGGAAAAAAAGGCAACCATCCAGGTGATTTAAGGCCCATATCACTGCTTAATGGCGATTTGAAAATATTTTCTAATATTCTAGCCGCAAGATTGAGGAAAGTAGTCTGCACATTGGCATCAACTGATCAGATGGGCTTCATTCCGGGCAGGCAAACAAGAGATGCTATCAGAAGGGTGATCAGGCTGATCCAGATAGTAAAGCAGATGGGCTGCTACTGTCACTTGATGCATAGAAAGCGTTCGACAGGGTGTACTGGAGTCTTCTAAAAGCGGTTCTGAGAAAATTGGGTTGTTCCTGTACGCAAACTTAGCCCTTTATACGTTACCAAGTGCAAGAGTTTATTACAACGGCTTTACCTCCCAAAAAATTGGGATATCTAATAGTACTAGACAAGGGTGCCCTATCTCCCCATTAATATATGATCTGATGGTTGAACCTCTGGTGCAGTCCTTAAAAGAACACATTATAGGGGTTAAAGTAGGAGAGGATAGTCATCTAACAACCCTTTATGCAGACAATATTATTATTATTTGTGAGGACCTGGAGATCTCATTGAGACATATTAAAGGAATTCTGGCCGAATATTCTAAGGTTTCTTTCTATAGATTACATTAAACGAAATCACAGTTGCTGCCGCTCAACATACCCTCTTTAATGGAAGTACAATTTAAATCTCTATACTCTTTTAAATGGGTAAGCACTGGAATTTCTTATCTGGGAGTCACGATAGCGCCAGATATAAGAAATATAGTTAGGCAAAACCAGTCTGGGTTGGTGAGCAGGGTCAAAGAGATACTCCAAAAACTATCAAGAGTTAACCTCTCTTGGGTCGCTAGGATAAACACATAAAAAAATGTCTGTGCTACCCATTAGATTATATACATTTCGGTGCATTCCGTTGAAGTTCACTCATAAATTTGTGGACGAGCTACGGTGTCTAATGCTGCATTTTATATGGGATGGGGGAAGAGGTAAAGTATGCATCACAGATAGAATCATGACCCTTCCACTAAAGGAAGGGGGAATGGGACTCCCCGATCTGCACGCCTACTACTTGGCCACACGTGTAGCGACACTGAGGTTTTGGTGGGTAGAAGAAACATCAATGCCATGGGTTCAGTTGGATGCAGATGGCCTGCCGAGGGGTTGGTCATTGAGGCAGCTAATGCTGTTCTCCATTCTAGATCTAGGTACCCCGATAAACAATCATGTAGGAGATCTTCTGAAATAGTGGACACGATTTCATAAAATCGAAGGTAAAGCATTAGTCAGCATAAAGCGGTCAGATTTTAGGATCTCATACTTTGAACAGATTATCACAGATTGGAATTCAAGGTGTTGGCAGAAGAAAGGGCTTTATACTTTGAATGACTTAACAGACGACAGTGTTCTGGTAAGCTTCGAAAAGATTAAGATCAAATATGCCTCAGACCCCGGGGCCAACTATTCATATAGCCAGCTGAAAAATAGTGTAAGGGGGTTTGGCATATTGGGGAAAATAGACCACTTAGTTAAGGCTCCCTCCCAAACCATAAGGTATATGAGAGAAACAAGCAACAAGAAGAAAGGTTTGTCCTTGATTTATAGAGATCTTATCTCTTCAAGAGACAGACATAAATTAAAATATATGCAAGAGTGGGAAAAAGATCTTAAGTCCAAATTTTCGATGTGCGAAACGGCAATAAAATGGCCTTTGGAACACTCATCCTGTATAAATCAGGTGGAGGTTGTTAAGAAAATACAGATGAGGCTACAATTCCATCCAGCAAAGATGGCAAAATTTGATCCCCGGAACATAAATCATTGTTGGAGAGGATGTGGTGAGGTGGGGGATCTTCTCCACATGTGGTGGAAGTGCGACAGACTTAAGCAATTCTGGGCAGAGGTCTTTGATCTGATACAGATGGCAACCTCACTGTTGATAACTCTGAGTCCTGAAACTGCCTTGTTGAATTTTTATTTGGAAAAGGTGAATAGGGAGGCCAGATGGGTGATCTCCTGAATCTTAGATGCTGCTAGAAGCTTAATTTTATATGGTTGGAAATCCCCTAATATCCCAAAAATTATGGAAGTCAGAGTTCAAGTGAATATATACCTGAGATATGAGTATGGAATTGGGATTGAAAACGAAACTAAAAAAGAAACCTTCCACCAGAGATAGGGCACATGGGTGACAAACCCAAATCTACAGTAATTAGGGGATATGCTCTATGTTAGTCCATGGGATGGGCTGGGAGGAGGTTTTTGAGGGTTGTGAGAGGGAGGAATATCTACTCTTTATTCTTTCTGTTTTTTTTTTATTTACTCTCGCCTCCTTATTTTTTTATTTTTGGTTGAGTTGTATGGGTGTAAGGCACGCCAACAAAGGGTGGGACTCTGTGTGGAGGCCTTCCACAGATATGTTGATGTCCTCGAGTGTTACCTTTTTGGATTGTTTGTTTTTGTAAAAGAATTAAAAGTATATATATATATTCCGGTTCTAAAGAAATGCAGGAAATTTCTACGGGTGGCTATTCTTCTTCATCAACAAGTGATACATCTTCAATTCACCTGCCTACCTTTTGGGATAACATCAGCCCCCCGAGTGTTTACAAAGGTAGCGGTGGTACTATCTGCAGCACTACGTATGAAAGGGATCTTCGTATGTCCTTACCAAGACGATTGGCTGGTGAGAGCTTCATCACAAGAACAAGACATACTTATGCAACATCTAAAAATTACTCTAGACATGCTCATCTCTCATGGCTTCATGATAAACCTCCAAAAGTCTCATCTAACACTATGCACCAGGTTAAAATACCTAGGCTTCATGATAGACACGCAAGAAATGTCTCTGAAACTTTCTTACGACCAGATAGGTACTAGCCATCAGAGAGTTCATCAACTGAGAACGTTGGATCAATGCTCCAACCGTCAGGCCATGAGAGTTTTAGAGCTTTATAAAATATAACTTTTACTTCATATTGTTTAAAATAATGTGCAAAACATACACACAGGACAAATTTCAAGGCTAAAAATGTGCTCTCTTTTGTGAGAGAAAAACTGACATTCTGTACGATTTGTGCAGAGTAAATGCAAAGCTCCAAATATTACTGCATAAAGGAGGAGGTTTTTTCAAAGGTATATTTTGGGGTAATCCACCCCCCTACCCATTCTATAGTGTGTCCAAGTCCATCTTGATCCTGTAGCTGGGGACTGGGAAACCTCCTATTTTCCTTTTATATGTGTCCAGGCAGATAATGCTGGGAGAACAGCATTATCTGCCTGGACACATATAAAAGGAAAATAGGAGGTTTCCCAGTCCCCAGCTACAGGATCAAGATGGACTTGGACACACTATAGAATGGCTAGGGGGGTGGATTACCCCAAAATATACCTTTGAAAAAAACTCCTCCTTTATGCAGTAATATTTGGAGCTTTGCATTTACTCTGCACAAATCGTACAGAATGTCAGTTTTTCTCTCACAAAAGAGAGCACATTTTTAGCCTTGAAATTTGTCCTGTGTGTATGTTTTGCACATTATTTTAAACAATATGAAGTAAAAGTTATATTTTATAAAGCTCTATCATTATTCCAGTGATTCTTTACTAATTCTAAATAGAGTATTTATGCTATAAAAAAACCTTTGGTGGAAGGAATAAAAATACCACCTGACATCTATTCATGAGAGTTTTAGGCCTCCAAACATCAGCCATCGAGGCGGTACCCTGGGCAAGGGCACAAATTTGGATGTTACAATCCTGTATACTGAAAAACTGGGACAAGAAAAAACTGTCTCTCGACACTCTAATACCAATATCTTCAGATGTGAGACAGGATCTACAGTGGTGGCTGGTGCCCTAACATCTCAGCCAAGGCAGGCCTCTGAGGCCAGTTCATCCAAAACTCCTCACTATGGATGCCTCAGGCTCAGGCTGGGGTGCACATGTGGGAACATCTTGAGTGCAGAAGACATGGTCAAAACACGACACTCATCTTTCATCCAACATGAAAAAGCTCAGAGCTATCAAACTAGCCCTACTGCCCTTTCAGAATTTACTCCATCATCACGAAGTACATATTCAGTCTGACAATCTCCCCGCAATTTTCTATGTAAACAAACAGGGGGGCACCAGAAGCAATTTCTTGAAGAAGGAATGCAGTCAGATCATGCGCTAGGCAGAATACAACCTGAAATTAATCTCTGCAGTCCACATCCGAGGAACTATGAATCTGAAGGCGGATTGGCTGAGCAGGAATATGATTCACCCACGGGAATGGAGCTTGAATCCAGAAGTCTTCCTTTAGATTGCCAGAAGGATGGGCAGACCAACTCCAGATTTCATGGCAACTGCGGAGAATGATAAATTAAGGGAATTCCGCTCCCTCAACAGAACAGATCACCCATAAGCCATGGACAGCCTATCATTGAGTTGGGAAAAAATCTTAATTTCTGTCCCCCCATTCCTCTCATTCCTCAAGTATTGAGGAAAATAAGGGATGAGAAAGTGAAGGCCATAGCGATCATCCCTCATTGGCCCAGAAGGGAGTGGTTACCGCTCAAGTTAAATCTCTCGAACGGCCACTTCTGGAAACTTCCATTACGTCCAGACCTCCTCCTACAAAAAGGTTTTTCTCATCCCACGATAGACAGGTTGCATCTAACGGCATGGAAACTGAACGCCAGTCTCTGAAAAATAAGCGCTTCTGCGATTAAGTAATCAATAACTTATTGGCCTCCAGGAAGGCCAGTACAATGAAGGTATATTCTCGGATATGGCTTATCTTTTCGAAATGGTGTCAAGACAATAGCAGGTTACCAGATGCAGCAATAGAAAGAAAGACTGCAGTACTCGGATGTCCAAAAAAGATTTATTCACCAAGCATAAAAAACTGCAACGTTTCAACCCCTATTGGGTCTTTGTCAAGCATAGTAATAATACATAAGTGCACACTTTATATACCACCTGTGATATGACATCAGTTCCTGAACGTCCACAACAATAATAACGTTAATAAACCCTCACAATTACATATCTTGTCTCGTATGCATCTAGAATCCTCACAGCGCATGACAGGAAATACAAATTTCTTCAGTGTCCGGCATCTGCCGTTACCATGGAAGTGCATCGCGGTCTTACTCTTGACCGCGCATGCGCGTGCGCATTAAGTCGGGCTACATGCTCGTAACCCAACCAACTGAGGACTATTTTATCATCAGAATAGACAGACACTCACACGTTATCTAAAAATCTCAGCAAGGGACAGTTCTCTACTTGTCTCATCCTTTAATTGCGAATCATGCAATTATATCAATACAAATCTTTGCTATTGCAGAAAGCAGTATTCATTTTTTCAAACAGCGATTCCAACGTCAACTCCCCAAAATGTGAAAAAATCCTAAAAAACATACAATAAATTATTAAAAGAATATCAGATGATAAAATGAACACTTAGCTGATAGCCAGACACTCTATCACAGTCTCATTACCGATGACGATGTGGCCAGGGCCCCGCCCACAGACACATTCTTAACAGGTACCCGTGGTCCTGAATTCCCTATTGAGCCCCTTAGGCTCAAGGGTATCCAGTTCATAGATCCATTTAAGTTCTAGCCTTTTAAGGATCTTTTCCCTGTTTCCTCCTCTTCTCAAGGGAGCAACCCCATCAATAATTCTAAAACGCAACATATATGTCATACAATGTCATACAATGTCCATGTGGACTTTTATATGTGGGAGAAACCACACAGGAGTGCAGAACACGCATTAACCAACACAAATACACCATTAGGAGTAAAAAAGTTTACTTGCCAATCCCTGAACATTTCATTAAGTTTGGTCACAATATTTCGCAGTTGCGTTTTAGAATTATTGATGGGGTTGCTCCCTTGAGAAGAGGAGGAAACAGGGAAAAGATCCTTAAAAGGCTAGAACTTAAATGGATCTATGAACTGGATACCCTTGAGCCTAAGGGGCTCAATAGGGAATTCAGGACCATGGGTATCTGTTAAGAATGTGTCTGTGGGCGGGGCCCTGGCCACATCGTCATCGTTAATGGGATTGTGATAGAGTGCCTGGCTATAAGCCAAGTGTTCATTTTATCATCTGATATTCTTTTAATAATTTATTGTTTGTTTTTTAGTTTTTTTTCACATTTTGGTGAGTTGACGTTGGAATCGCTGTTTGAAAAAATTGTTTGGTGAGGAAAGCTATTGAAGAAATTCGATCAGTCTCTGGGAATGTTGCTCGTATTTACATTTTCTGCTTGTCTCATCATAAAATTCTAGGCATTAGATGGCTCTATTATCATATTATGATGTAAAATCTATTATTGTATTATTGTGTAAATTGTCAATGAAATGAATACTGCTTTCTGCAATAGATTTGTATTGATATAATTGCATGATTCACAATTAAAGGATGAGACAAGTAGAACACTGTCCCTTGCTGAGATTTTTAGATAACGTGTGAGCGTCTGTCTATTCTGATGATAAAATAGTCCTCAGTTGGTTGGGTTACGAACGTGTAGCCCGACTTAATGCGCACGAGCATGCGCGGTCAAGGGTAAGACCGCGATGCGCCTCCATGGTAACGGCAGATGCCGGACACTGAAGAAATTTGTATTTCCTGTCATGCGCTGTGAGGATTCTAGACGCATACGAGACGAGATATGTTCTTGGAGACTGATACACAGGTATTGCACTAGCGATCTACAATAGTATTTCCATTTTACTTGAGTCTAATGATGTGGGGGCTTCTTTTACTACGTTATGATGTAATTGTGAGGGTTTATTAACGTTATTATTGTTGTGGACGTTCAGGAAGTGATGTCATATCACAGGTGGTATATAAAGTGTGCACTTATGTATTATCACTATGCTTGACAAAGACCCAATAGGGGTTGAAACGTTGCAGTTTTTTATGCTTGGTGAATAAATCTACTTTTTTGGACATCCGAGTGCTGCAGTCTTTCTTTATACTGCTTGCACCGTCCCTGGCTGAGATTTTCTACCTTGTTCCCCTCTGAAAGAATATTGTTGGTCGTGCTGCTGATTTCTTTTGCAAGGTTACCAGATGTAGTCGCCACAGTATTGCAGTTTCTACAAGAAGGACACCAGAAAGGCCTCAAGCCCAATATGTTAAAAGTGCATTTAAAAGCCATTAATGCCAATTCAGATGGGGGGTTCTCTAACCATCCATTAATAACCAAATTCTTAAAAGCGATTCAAAAATTGAGGCCATACTATCATAATCCACTGCCCTCTTGGGAGTTGCCCATTGTTTTAAAAGATGTTTGCCGTGCCCCATTTGAACCTCTTCAGAGTAGAAGCCTCAAGCTTCTTTCATATAAAACACTATTTTTGGTAGCTATTACTTCCGCAAGATGGATTAGCGAATTGCAAGCACTGTCTTGTAAAGACCCTTTTTTTGGAAAAAAAGTGCTATTGGGAGCATCCAAAACTCAATACCCCCCATTTTCTCATTTCTTTTTAAGTCCCTTAGGTGTGCTGCCATAGGACAATCAGGAAGTGGAAAATTAGTTAACTGAAATTTTTATTTCCTGGATTCCGTAGGCAGCACGAGTTTCCCAGCCTATAGGTTACTGCTGCATAAGTTATGTTTTCTAAGGGGTTTTGGGCCGTATTTAAGGATACCTGGGACCTCCTTATTGTTTCATTAATTAATTACTGCTGAGTAATATGTCTCTTCCATCGGTCAGATGAAGGATCTTCAACCCTCAAGTGTGCTGCCTACGGACTCCAGGAAATGAAAATTTCAGGCAACAAATCTTACACACACACACACACACATATATATAAAAAAAACATTTTAAAATTTCACCCATGAAGAAGTGTAAAAAAAACCAAAAACATACATACCCTAAAATTCTGAACTATTTTAATGTAATGTTGCTTAACAAGCCGTGTGAACCCAATAAAAAATAAAAAAAAGAGGGAATGCTAGGATTGCTCTTTTTTGGTCTTTTTATCCCACAAAAATGGGATAAATATATAATGAATCGGGGTAGGGAGACGGACAGGTGAGCCCTAATCTACCCGCAACTCAGTCCCTGCCTACCTGCACAGCCCGTCCTAAGTGATGGCGTACAACTGGGCTACGGTCCCTACGCTCAGTAAGTGCAAAACAGACAACACAAGACAAGGGCACACAGAAGCAAGGTGGGGTTTGGGCAGTTGCCCACGGAGACACCGTGAGCAACAGGGAATGTGAATGAGCCAAATCAAACCAGGGGGGTACGTAGTAGCAAATCAGAGCAGGAGAATAGTCAGGCAAGTCAGGGTCAACAAGTAACAGCGGTCAATCAGGTGAATAGCAGGAATCGCAGAGCCAGGAAACCAGACAATCACAGGCAAGGAGCATGCTGCAAGTGAGGGTATAAATAGACCAAGGGCAGGAGCTAGAACTGTCAGGTCAGGCTGTGATAGGTTCTCCCTCTCCTCAGCCTGCAAGCCTGAGTGGTAACAGATCGCGTCACTCTAGCAGACCTTGGAGCTGATGAAGGCTGATTAACCCCAGGCGTCGACACAGAACCTGTGTCTGGCAAACCCTTTACAGAAAAGTGATCAAAAAGTCATATGTACTCCAAAATTATACTTATAAAGATTATAGCTCATCATGCATTCAAACAATAAGCCCTCACACTGCTGCATACACAGAAAAAATCAAACGTTATGATATGGCGAACCAAAACATTTTTTTTCTAAATTGTCTTTTCTAAGTAAAAGTGGTAAATCATAAAAAACGTTAGAAGTTTGGTATCACCGTATTGATCCACAGAATAAAGATAACGTCATTTTTTAAAACAAAACCCAAAAAACAATGGAGAAATCGTTGGCTTTTTTTTTATTCCACCCTATAAAGAATTTTTTTTCAGTACATTATATGGTACAATAAATTGTTCTGTTAAAACTGTAATTCATCCTGCAAAAAAACAAGTCCTCATACAGCTATGTTGATGGGAAATAAAAAAAAGTTATGGCCATTGGAATGCAGGGAGGAAAAAACAAAAATGAAAAAAAAAAGACAAACTGTCCTGATAATGAAGGGGTTAACCCTTTCCTATTGCAACCTCACTTCTAAATAAACTTTAAAACTGCTTTCACCATGAGGTAAGAGAGATTTGTTTCATGATTTCTATTTCAAAATAATCTATTATATATATATTATATATTCAATGCTTGTGCAGAGGTCTTAGCTCAAAGTGCTATTGCATTGTTTTGTTTCTTTGTATAGCTTGCCATCATGGTGGACATTCACCTGCACATTTATTTAATTTTCTTAGGCTGTGCTGACCAACCTTCTTTGTTATCATTTGTGGTGACAGTCAGTGGGTTGGAAAAATGAAAATTTCTGATTGACCGAAATATATTAGACATGCTTCTCTTGTGATAATTGTTATCGGTATGACTGTACTGTGTAATGGGTGTCGCTAGATAAACAAGCTGTGGATTTTATGCTAAATGTAGTTTACAGACTGGTTAGGAACAGTGTAAACTGTATAAACTTTGTTAATGTTTGTTTGTGTGTGTTGTGCGAATGCTTACTTAATGCATTGATCCAGATGCTGGTAAATGTCTTGGAGCCTCCAGTGACCCACAGTCACTTAGGGAGTAATTTATGCCAATGGTTCCACCAAGGTTATCTCATGGTCCCCAGCCCCAGCAAAGATAAGCTGGCTACATCAGCTACCTTTTATTTGTACTACAACTCCAAAAGAACACATTCAAGCAAAGTACCACACTGTTGTGTTAATAAAGGCTACAATTCAACTTGCAGCCAATCACTGGCCAGAGCGGACACATCCCATACTTACTGGGATCACCGATGCAGCCAGTGATTGGCTGCAGTAATTTTGTGGTGGTACGGCATGTCATCGCTGCTGTTATGTAAACAGAGACTGGACAAGGAGACCACCGGTCTCGATGCTGGAGCGCAGGGATTTAACAGGTGTGTATTGTCAGTTTTGTTATTTTAACACATTCTGTAGCCAGACAAATCCTTTTATCAAGCTTTTCCAGAATGTTCAGGAGACTCCCCAAAAAATGGGAAGATCTCCCAGACTAAAAGAAGGCCAATTTCCCGGAGCACTAAATATACCACCTTCTCCTCATTTCTGCATCCCTCTTCATTCCCGGGCACGTATGCAAACAACGTCCTAACACTGACCCTAGCATCAGGACGTTGTCTGCCGCAGCGCCCGGGAGTAAAGAGGAGTGCAGTAACGGGGAGAGGTGAGTAGTGTCTGTAGCAAGGGCATAGTTTGGTCTGCAGTCTGCTGTTACACATCATTATATATACAGTATGTGTATACTGTATATATATATATATATATATATATATATATATATATATATATTGTGAGGGTTTAGCATCAGGAGAGGTTGGTACAGCGGTTTCTTTGTAGCCAGAGACAGGGACACCGTGCATTAAAAGTCATAACAGGGCTTTGACTGTGTTTTTATTCTTGTCAAAGAAACAGCCTCTTGTACAACAAGGCAAAATACAAAATAAATCCTGCTCGTCTGAGCACTAACTAAACAAGGTATTATCTAACTATACCAAGTGCCTTCCTACCAGGCACTGGACACAAAGTAACACAGGTCTTTACTCACATAGCATACAGGCTACTCCAGCCTTAGTAGTCTCCAGTCTGAGTCAGGGGTGAGACTCCCACACACTGTGTCTGCACCTTTTTATACACAGGCTACAGGTGCAGCTAATTGAGCAGCAACCTTGTCCTACAAACAGAGATGGACTAGGGATTGGGGAACCCGCCCTGCTCTTCTCCAATCCAACTCCAGGCCCTTTTTTCCGGCTTTTCTTTAAGCCGAGATTGGAAAACTAGAGCTTTCTATTGCAAGAACTACTCATTCCCTGGAGCCTAGGATACATATGACAGGATTCTAGGGGAAATATACCTTCCCTCAATGACTTTACATGTCACTGTCTCACAATATATATAGATTTATTTATTTTTAGGGAAAATCGCTCCATCAAACTGATTCTTTCAAATTCGTTTCTATTAGTTATACTGTATTTTGCCATACATCTTCCACAGCCCTGTATAAGTAAAAGTATTATAATCCAAATACAAATGACAGAGGGGAAGAAGAATGTATGTATTTCTATAACAAAATAGGGGTTTATGCAACACTGCTATATACTGAAGTTGCATTGTTAAGAAAATTTTAAAGAAGACCTGTCAGCTCTACTGACATGTATTTTTTAGTCCCCATGAAAAAACATTCTGGAGCACAGTCTTGAAGCATAGTGTCTAAAATTTAAGACTGAGTAGGGACAAATCCCATTGACAAGGGGAATGATAACACCTCCATGCCCTTTCCATATACTTTATGCTGCTTCTCAACCCTCTTTTTTACTAAGGCTGGGTTCACACGACCTATTTTCAGGCGTAAACGAGGCGTATTATGCCTCGATTTACACCTGAAAATAGGGCTACAATACGTCGGCAAACATCTGCCCATTCATTTGAATGGGTTTGCCGACGTACTGTGCAGACGACTTGTAATTTACGCGTCGTCGTTTGACAGCTGTCAAACGACGATGCGTAAATTGACTGCCTCGGCAAAGAAGTGCAGGGCACTTCTTTGCTACGTAATTTGAGCCGTTCTTCATTGAACTCAATGAAGAGCAGCTCAAGATTTACGAGCGTCACAGACGCCTCGTATATTACGAGGAGGAGCATTTACGGCTGAAACGAGGCAGCTGTTTTCTTCTGAAAACAGTCTGTCATTTCAGCCGTAAATGCCTGCTATCGTGTGAACATACCCTAACAATGCAGCTCCTGTTGAGCAGGGAGTCCAGCAGAGGTTCTCCCACCTGCTAACAGAGGGCCTCATAGCACCCACATGTTTTATGCTCAATGGTATGTACACCCTTGGTGTGAACATATCCTTAGAGTTCAAACTGTGCAGGAATATGTCTAATCAAGTAAAAATATCCTTATGATCTTCTTCATACTGATGAATACTGAAACCTCTTTTCCTCAAACAAATATTCTCAGACTTAAAGACCTAGTCATATTTTTTTCTTTGTTGTGCACAACAAAGTGAACTAATATGAATAATGTGCACTTATCCAAAACGCTAACTGTATTTGTTCAAATTTAAATGTCTGCGCTTTCACAAACAATACCATTTTGCTCAAAACATTTTTCGTCCTTCAGAGTGGCATATATTTTTACAAATGAATGCTCAATTGAAAAAATTAGGAGTTTCCTGCTGTGCAGCATATTTTACAAGTGTATCTGTGATTCAGTAAAGCAAAAATTTGCATGTAAAATAAACGTTACATAAGTTTTATATAAGGTTAACTATAATGTTTGAAATATAGTAAGAAGCCGTAACACAGGATGCATTAGAATTTTGTGATAATGACATCTGAATTATTCAGACTGTCGGTTCATTTAGAAATTAGGCATTAGGCCCCATGCACACGGCGCTGCCCGTAATCACGGGCCACGATTGCGGGCATGGCGGGTTGCCGACGTCTTTTGGACAGCTGCCCGCATTTTCGCCACGTGCACCTATACACAGTATGGGAGCACGGCCCGTATAACGCAAAAGATAGGATATGTCCTATCTTTTGCGGTACACTTCTACAGCCCGGACACCTTCCCATAAATAAATGGGAAGGTGTCCATGGACAATAGAAGTGAATGGTTCTGTAATTGCGGACCGTAATTGCGGTTCGCAATTACGAACGATTTTTACAGCCATGTGCATGGGGCCTTGAAGGGATAATTTACCTTCTCTGAGATTTGCTGCTTTAGGGCCTATTCACATCACCGTCATCCTTCCATCCATGGGGTCCGTTAGACCTTTCTATTGGAGGAACCCATGAATGGAAATGCAAACGCAAACTATAGCTTCCATTTGAATTACCATTATTTTCAATGGAAATGCTTAAGTTGCAAATTTATTCCGTTTGCTTCTGTTCGGTAAGGTTTCAGTTTTTTTGCAGAAATAATAGCACAGTCGACTGCGCTATTGTATCCGTGAAAAAATGTGGAAACCTTACTGAACGAAAACAGATGGAAACTATTTGCAATGGAAGCATTACTATTGAAATCAATGGTAATGCAAACGGAAGCTACGGTTTACGTTTGCCTTTCCATTCATGGGTTCCTCCGATGGAAAGGTCTAACGTTACCCATGAATAGAAGCGTGACACTGATGTGAACACTCCCTTATATTCAAAGGGGAAATCCAGTCGATTATCATGCTCTGACAACAAAATTCTGCATTCGAACCAATAGTGTTTTCCAGAAGGGGATGCAGCTCTTTACAGAATGCCTTAACACTTTTGCCTCTGCTTTGAGATTTCTGAGAAAAGCTCCACTGATTTGAATGGCCGTGCATTGACATGTTTCCACCGATGAAAATCTCTGAAAAGCAATACTAAATGAGTTTGGCGCCATGTAGGAAATTGGTGAAGTTACATAGTTACATAGTTTGTACGGTTGAAAAAAAGACACATGTCTATCAAGTTCAACCAAGGGATGGGAAAGGGGAAGTAAAAAAAAAATTATACACATAGGATCTAATATTTTTTTGTTCTAGGAAATTATCTAAGCCTTTTTTAAAGCCCTCTACTATCCCTGCTGTGACCAGCTCCTGTGGTAGGCTATTCCATAGATTCAGAGTTCTCACAGTAAAGAAGACTTGTCACCTCTGCAGGTTGAACCTTTCTTTTTCCAGACAGAGGGAGTGCCCCCTTGTTTTTTGACGGGGGTTTTACATGGAACAGGATTTCACCATATTTTTTTGTATGTGCCATTCATATATTTCTATAAGTTAAACATGTCCCCCCTTAGTCGTCTTTTTTCAAGGTTAAATAGGTTTAGTTCTTTTAATCTTTCCTCATAACTTAGATTCTCCATGCCCCTTATTAGCTTCGTTGCTCTTCATTGTATTTTTTCCAACTCCAGGGCATCCTTTCTATGAACTGGAGCCCAGAACTGAACGGCATATTCTAGATGAGGCCTCACTAATGCTTTGTAAAGTGGTAATATTACATCCCTGTCCCGTGAGTCCATGCCTTTGTTAATACATGACAATATCTTGCTGGCCCTTGAAGCAGCTGATTGACATTGCATGCTGTTATTTAGTTTATGATCTACAAGTACACCCAGATCCTTCTCAACAAGTGACTCCCCCAGTGTAGCTCCCCCTAGGACATATGATACATGCAGATTGTTCGTACCCAGATGCATAACTTTACATTTATCTACATTTAACTTAATTTGCCAAGTGGACGCCCAAACACTTAGTGTGTTCAAATCAGCTTGCAATTCACAAATATCTTCCATAGTCTGAACTATATTACATAGCTTGGTGTCATCTGCAAAAATAGAAATAGTACTATTAATCCCATCCTCTATATCATTAATAAATAAATTTAATAATAGTGGCCCCAGCACTGAACCCTGGGGTACACCACTTATAACCGGGGTCCATTCAGAGTAGGAATCATTGATCACAACTCTCTGGATACGGTCCTTGAGCTAATTCTCAATCCAATTACAAACTATACTTTCTAAACCCATAGTCCTTAATTTACCCATTAGACGTCTATGAGGGACAGTGTCAAATGCCTTTGCAAAGGCCAAAAACACTATATCCACAGCGGCCCCTCTGTCTAGGCTTCTGCTCACCTCTTCATAAAAACAAATTAGGTTGGTTTGACAGGTTCTGTCCTTAGTAAAACCGTACTGGCTATCACTTATAATACTATTTATTGTCACATAATCCTGTATATAGTCCCTCAATAGCCCCTCAAATATTTTCCCCACAATGGATGTTAAGCTTACTGGTCTATAATTACCCGGGGAAGACCTAGAGCCCTTTTTGAAAATAGGCACCACATTTGCCCTGCGCCAGTCCCTTGGCACTATACCAGTCACTAGAGAATCTCTAAATATTATGAAGAGGGGGACAGAAATAACTGAACTAAGCCCCTTAAGAACTCTAGGGTGTAACCCATCTGATCCCGGGGCCTTGTGTAAGTTTATTTTACTTAATTTAGCTTGCACCATATCTACATTCAGCCAATTCAGTATATCAACTGATATATTAACAGCACTTGCACCGGCTACATCAGCTGCTCTTTCTTCTGTTCTATATTCAGAGCTGAAGAACCCATTTAGTAACTCTGCCTTCTCTTGATCGACTGTGACCAACTCCCCATTACCACTAACTAGGGGTCCCACATGTTCAGACCTTGGTTTTTTTGCATTTATATACTTGGAGAATTTTTTAGGATTTGTTTTACTATCCTTGGCCACCTGCCTTTCATTTTATATTTTTGCTGATTTTATTAACTTTTTACAGATTTTATTAAGCTCTTTATATTTTACAAAGGCTACAGCTGTACCCTCAGATTTGTATTTTTCAAATGCCCTTTTTTTTTGTCATGTATTTCCCTTTTTACAGAAGGTGTAAGCTGTGTGGGGTTTAATTTTAGTCGTTTATACTTGTTACCTATAGGAATAAATTTTGCACTATAATTACCCAAAGTAGATTTGAAAATCTCAAATTTATCATTTGTGCCATTATTTGACATTAGTTCTTCCCAGTCTATATCCTGAATTGCAGCCCTCATCCTGGGGAAATTGGCCTTCTTAAAAGTAAGTGTTTTTGCCCTCCCAGCCTGTGTTTGTTTTTTACAGTATATGTAAAATATAACTATATTATGATCACTGTTACCGAGGTTTTCACGAACATTGACCTTCCCAACAAGCTCTGCATTATTAGAAATGACCAGATCCAACAGAGCTTCACCTCTAGTCGGGTCTTCCACAAACTGGGCCATAAAATTTTCCTGCAACAGGTTGAGGAAATGTCTCCCATTTACAGTTGAAGCCGAACCATGACACCAATTAATATACCTGTAATTAAAATCTCCCATTATTACTACAGTACCAGCCTGTGCAGCCCGCTCCATCTGTTTATATAGCTGACATTCCATCTCCTCAGTTATATTGGGGAGTCTATAGATTACACCAAAAGTAATTTTTTTTAGTGTTTACCTCCCTTTATAATTCCACCCACAAGGTTTCAACCTCCTCAAAATCTTCACCCTCTAATGTCTCATTCACACTCACCGTCTTATCGCTTCTCACATACAGACATACACCACCACCTTTCCTATTCGCCTTTCCGAAAGAGTGTAAAACCCTGTAGATTTACAGCCCAATCATGTGAAGAGTCTAGCCATGTTTCCGCAACACCAACTATATCTACATTTTCTTCCATCTCCCCCATTTTGCTTGCTAGACTTCTGGCATTTGTGGACATACATTTAAACTTGCCTTTAAATGTTTCACTTTCAGTATCAGAAATGTGATTATTTGACATTTGGGCATTTTTAATTTCACTGCTGTTTTGTAATGAAAGGATCTCCTTATCCTGTTGTCTAGTCCTCTCCCCACAGTCTGTTTCTCCCCCCACCAATATAGTCTGACCGCTCTCTAACCTAACTACCCCTTTATTTTCTACATTGGCCTGTAGCTCACAGACTCCATCCACTTAATGTACTAACATATAGCAATAACATGTCAGAGAATCACAAAATGGTGAATTTCACTTTTACAATTTTTTCAGATACCCCTTAGCCACATACTGAAAACTATCACTTTTTAGTAACAGTATCGACAGTCTATAGCTTGTTAATACGGGACATCTGGCAAAAAAAATTTGCATATCATTTAGCAAATTTCAGATTTTCATTTCCCTAGGTAAGATAGCTGGACCCAACATGGCACATGGTTCAACCTCTATAAATACAATGGTTAGGCTAAATAAAAAAGAGAATTTTAGAAAGTTATATAAACAGACTAATATAAATAAAAGAAAAATAACTTTTAAAGCAGATACACAACTTAATCCAGTGCTTCTTCACCTCTTGTAAAACTTGTCCTAGCATTCCATAAAAGATCGATATGATAAATGTTATACTACCCTAAATAGAATTTGATACAAAAATTGCCTGAATTTCCCCAGTGCCTTAATAAGCATGCTCCAATTGTGTGAGTGTGTGTGTGTGTGTGTGTGTGTGTTTGTTTGTGTATGTTTTAATTAAATGTAGCATGTTAGGTATACCATTGATAGTTTGTTAGGGATAGCATGTAAAGGAAAGCTTATTAGGGACAGGGTGTTAGGTGTGTTAGGTGTGTTCAACATTATAATTTTAGAATTTGAACAAATGAAATAAAAACATGAGTTTAACAGGTAATTATTATACAGTTTTGTATTTATATAATTAAAAAATAGCAAAACGCTCAAAAGCTTCCTACAGAAGAAAAGGCATATGCCATCGTTTATTTAGACACAGACTCTGCCAGCAAACATGATTTTCTAATTCTACTGTCATCTTCATAGCATTCAAACACTCTCTTAGTCTAATTTTCTAACCTTCAAACAATTATGATTCCAAAGGTACCTGAGTTCACTGCTGCCTTAAGAATGTGAAGAGCACAATCTGCATGAATACTAAATTTACAGAGTTCAAACGTTAATACATAGCAACCTCACACAATTTTGATCAGTAACATATTAAATTTAAAATGTTTGCCCCAAGAGCATGAGGATTTGTTTCCAACTGACAACTCCTTTGTGAATAAAAGCTGCTGGGCAAGCAACTAATCACTAGTGGTTCGTCTTCTGAAATTCCCAGCACTTACAAGGGGAAGTTACAACCGTGGAGACATTTTGAATTAATGGGAGACTATGTAGTACATGGCCCGGCAAACTTTACCAAAATTAAATCCATGTTTTTTTGATGCCCTATATATTAGAAACCCCCAATAAGTCACCCCATTTTAAAAACTTCACTCCTCAAAGTATTCAAAACAGCATGTAGGACGTTTCTTAACCCTTTAGACGTTTCACAGGAATTAAAGCAATGTAGAGGTGAATTTTTTTTGTTGTTGCAGAAATTCATTTTTAATCCATTTTTTGTAACACAGAAAGTTTTACCAGAGAAATGCAACTCAATATTTATTGCCCAGATTCGGCAGTTTTTAGAAATATCCCACATGTGGTCCTAGTGTGCTAATGGACTGAAACACAGGCCTCAGAAGCAAAGGAAGAGGATTTTGGGGACTCCTTTTTATTAGAATACATTTTAGGTTTGAAGGGCTCTTGTGGTGCCAAAACAGTGGAAATCCTCCAAAAATTACCCAATTTGGGAAACTACTCCCCTCAAGGAAATTATCTAGGGGTAAAGTGAGCATTTTGACCCCACAGGTTTATTGTATAAATTATTGGAAGAAGGCCGTGAAAATTAAAATCTACATTCTTTCAAAGAAAATGTAGGTTTAGCTAATTTTTTCTCATTTCCACAAGGACTAAAGGAGAAAAAGCACACAACATTTGTAAAACAATACCCCACATGTGGTCCTAAATGGCTGTTTTGTGGCCATGTCGCATTTGCAATGCCCCTGAGGTACCAAAACAGAGAAAACACCCAAAAAGTGACTCCATTTAGGAAAATACACTCCTTGAGGTAATCATCTACGGGTGTAGTGAGCATTTTGACCCTACAGGGGTTTCATATCTTTTATTAGAATTGGGCAGTGAAAATAAAAACAATCCTTTTTCTTCAATAAGACGTAGCTTTAGCTCCAAATTTTTCATTTTCTCAACAAATAAAGGAAAAACTAACCCCAAAATTTGTAAAGCAACTACTTTGGAGTATGGAAATACCCCATATGTGGTCATAAACTTCTGTTTAGGCACACGGCAAGGATCAAAAGAGAAGGAGCGCCATTTGGCTTTTGGAGTACCGATTTTGCTGGATTGATTTCATGGCACCATATCGCTTTTGAAAAGCCCCTAAGGTACCAGTACAGTAGAAACTCCCCAAAAGTGACTCCATTCACAAAACTACACCCCTTGAAGAATTAATCTACGGGTGTAGTGGGCATTTTGACCCCACAGATGTTTCATAAATTTTATTAGAATTGGGCAGTGAAAATAAAAACAATCCTTTTTCTTCAATAAGACATAGCTTTAGCTCAAAATTTTTCATTTTCTCAACAAAAAAGGGAAAAAAAGAACCACAAAATTTGTAAAGCAATTTCTCCCGAGTACGACAATACCCTATATGTGGTCATAAATTGCTGTTTGGGCACACAGTAGGGCTCAGAAGTGAAGGAGTGCCATTTGGCTTTTGGAGTGCAGATTTTGCTAGATTGGTTTCTGGTCGCTATATCGCATTTGCAAAGCCCCTGTGGGACCAAAACAGTAGAAAGCCCCCAGAAGTGACCCTATTTTGGAAACTATACCCCTCAAGGTATTCACCTAGGGATGTAGTGAGCATGGTAACCCCTCAGGTGTTTTGCAGAAATTAGTGTGCACTCGATGTTGCAGAGCGAAAATTTTATTTTTTTCCATACATATGTCAATATGTGGTGTCCAGCTTGTGCCATCACAACAAGACATCTCTCTAATTATTATGCTGTGTATCCCGTTTTAGAAAAACCCTATATTTGTCCCTAACCTTTTTCTTGGACTATCGACAGGGCTCAGGAGTGAAAGAGTACCATGCGAATTTGAGGCCTAATTCTGCGACTTACACAGTATTGGTTCACAATTGCAGAGGCTCTGATGTGAAATAATAAAAGAAACCCCTGATAAGTGACTCCATTTTGGGACCTACACCCCTTAAGGCATTTATTAAGGGGTGTAGTGAGCATTTTCACCCCACAGGTCTTTTCCATAAATGATTGCGCTGCGGATGGTGCAAAGTAAAAATGTTAATTTTTTCCTAGATGTGATATTTCAGTGGGAAATATGTCACGCCCAGCTTGTGCCACTGGAGACACACACCCTAAAAATTGTTAAAAGGGTTCTCCCGGGTATGGCGATGCCATATATGGGGAAGCAAACTGCTGTTTGGGCACACTGTAGGGCTCAGAAGGGAGGGAGCACCATTTAGGGGTGTGGCTTTTAGAGCGTGTATTTTGCTTTGTAGTAGTTTGGTTTGAGTATTACTGCTATTTCCGTTTATAATGTGCGGGCGTATGTAAGCTGGGCAGAGTACATCAGGGGCATAGTCAGGTGGTATAATAATGGGGTAAAATAATCCAAAGATGTGTGTTACACTGTGAAGCAATCCTTTATGCTCAGGCCAGTGTCACACTGATAAATAGTGTCCTTTCTTATCCCCCTTTTGGTCCACACTCTGCACCTTTGGGGTTTGGGGAATTTTGCTGGGAAAGTGTTGTCCTGGTATAATACGGGCACCCTCGCTTCCAGCAGATATGTTTGGGCCCTCTCTTTCCTGGTTCTTTAAATTTAGGGCCTTGATAAATCGCCACTTGAAACAGAAGAAGTGTTCCCCTCGGGCCGGCACAACTGCATAATTTTATTTCCTGACTTATTGGAGCCTTAACTTATTTTATTTTTTCATAGATGTAATGGAATGAGTGCTGTTTTTTTGCGGGACGAGCTTTAATTATTACTATCGGTACCATTTTGGGATACATGCGACTTTTTGATCACTTTTTATCCTTTTTTTTTGTGAGGCAAGGTGATCAAAAAACAGCAATTCTCCTCCCTTTTGACCTAACCTTCACCTTTGTCACTATCTCATATACAGAAGTTGAGCTTTTTAGTGCATACACTGATTCTACTAGGTTCTCATGGTAGTCATCTGGTTTGTATTGTTGGTTTATTTGTGTTTATGTTCATCAGTTACCAAAAAGAAATGCCCCGGATAAATAAAGCTGATATGCTTGAATATGTATACAATGGGTACGACAGGAAGACTTTTAATAAAGCCGTACATGGCCAGGTTCTTAGCTTATCTAGATATGTTTAAGATTGTACTTGCCTATGTACATATGTCTCTTATTAGGCCTGTGTGCCGCAAAATATTATGTTATATATTATGCCATGTTGCATGTCAAGTTCATATGTTATAACGTATTTCTCAATAAAAATATATTGAAATAAAAAAACAGCAATTCTGGCATAGCTTTTAGGGTTTTTTAATATGGCGCTCACAACACGCATCATAAATGACATGTTAAATTTATTCTGCTGGTCAGTACAAATCCGGTGATACCAAATTTATAGCACTTTTTTATGCTTTTCGCACAATAAAATAACTTTTTGTAAAAATAATGTATTTTTTCTGTCGCCATGTTGTAAGAACCATAACTTTTACATTTTTTCATCTATGGAGCTGTATGAGGGCTTGTTTTTTGCGAGACAAGCTATAGTTTTTATAGGTACCATTTTTGGATACATGCGACTTTTTGATCAGATGTTATTTACATTTTTGGAAGACAAAGTGACCATTAAAACAGCAATTCTGGCAGTGTTTTTTAGGTTTTTTCTAAGAAGTTCACTGCACGGGACAAATAACATAATATTTTTATAGTTCAGGTCGTTACGGATACGGCGATACCAAATATGTATAGTTTTATTTATTTTTTTCAATAATAAATGGCTTGATAAGGGAAAAAGTGTGATTATGTTTTAATTTATTACTTTGAATCTTTTATTTTATTTTTTACAACTTTTATTTTTACATTTTTTTACACTTTTCTTTAGCCCCACTAGGGGACTTGAAGGTCCAACTCTTTGATAGATGTAATAATACATTGCACTACTTATGTAATGCAATGTATTAGAACTGTCAGCTGTTCACTGACAGCAAGCCACACAATGGTCAAGCCATAATTACTCCATAGCAAGATCAAAACAGATGGTTTTAACAAGGAGAACCTAGAACCGTATATCACACAGGATCTCATCCAACATAACCCATATTTCACTGCCGATAACCTGTCCAATACCCGAGCACGTGTTTCGCACCTGATAAATTGGAAGTTTATACACAGACTCTTGTTATAAATAAGTATTTAATGAAGTGATAGCTGCGCTTAATGAAGCAATGCAGCACTATGCCCAGTTTAAATAGTGGGAACTGGAGCAAAAGAGAGGTCAAGCTTCGCCTACTGCATCTCTAAACAAAAGAACCTAGTTCCCAAACATAAAATATTTTAAAGAGTAGGATGCAGTCATAAAACAAAATAAGAGGCTTCCTCTTCATACAAACACTAATTTGCCCAGGAAAACTCTTATCGCCTTAGCCCCAACAAGTGGAACTTCCCAAGGGACGCTAACTTGGATTGCCTAGTGGGAGAAAAAGGTTAATGTGCATTAGTGCAACAACAAGCTAAAACATTTAATAGCAGGCTGCAAGCAGTAGATTCACAGATTGCATAGGGTTAAGAAACACCCTTTGTGCAATCTAGGAAGTTCAGTATACACAAAGGTATTTAACATTGCATAGTATAATAAATGAAAACAGAAAAATAACGCAAAGCAAACAAGCAGAGCAAACCATCTGTCCAAGTCCAGAGGACAGAAAAAAACACAACGGGCTAGACGTCCTTTTGTAGGGAGGGAACTATAGTTTATCACTGTTTAATTTTATTAAATTAAAAATTCCATCTGCCCTACTAGTACACAGGGGCAGAAATACCCCAATATTATGCTGCTATTAAGACGTAATGGAAAGACTGGTTCCAAAATTAAATCTGCCATTGGTAGTTAGGCACCAATGCTTAATCAATACAATTTATTTCATGAGTTATGCTAACAGGAGCCATGAAATAGCATTAACCCCTCGGTGATATGAGACATAAGTGAAAGTGACAGCCACCAATGGGGAGTATGGTGTGGGTTCACAGGCTGAGATCGCTTTACACTTAGCGGGTGTCAGCTGTATGTTACAGTCAACACCTCACTGGAACAGCCAGAATTGGAGAAAACTGTTTAATGACTTAGATGCCGTGGTCAATAGTGACTGTGGCACATAAGCCGTTAGAAAGAGGCGGTGACACCCTCAGACGGCCCATGCTCTCCCCTGTGAAAGGGGTTATGTGAGAGCAGAAATGTATTAGTATTATCGCTTGCACAATATATATGTATTAAAAGGGTTATGTGGGGACCAAAAAGTATAAGCAGTGTACAAACTCGCTTATATATTTTCATGTCTAGCTGCACAGTCTTCCTTCATGACGACACGACTGCTCGTTATGTGACCGGCCTCGCAGTACTCTATGTAATCGCTGTACTACTACGCTGTGTTCACAGTTTTTTTTCCATTCCACCCCACAAATAATTTTTTTTCAGTTTTACATTACATTATATGGTACATCAAATGATGCCATTAGAAACTACAATTTGTCTCACAATATGGCCCATACAGCTATGTCAACAGAAAAATAAAAAAGTTATGGTGTTTGGAAGGCGGGGAGGAAAAATCTGAAAAATGTCTACAGCCCAAGAGGTTAAACTAACAAAATGTTCAGTTATTTACTTCTTTGAAAGGTCATTGTAGGTTCCTGAGTGGAATAAATATTTTCTATGTAATATGGGCTCTAATAGAAAAGCATTTTATATGAACTTTATTCTGAATCTATTTCCCTGTATTTAAAAGTATAAAGCTTTTAACCTTCCAATTTAATCTCACAAACATGTTTTTGGTCCAAGTTGAGTTATAATAAAACACCTTCTTCTCTGGCATAATGCATTTTTGGCCATTGTATTCTCCTGCTTTACAACTTTGACTTCTGTACAACAGACATTTTACTTTATGAACACAAAAGATGACTTTCTTAGTTTTATTATGTTGAATTTTATCCAGTCTATGGATATATTCACACAGGGCAGATACGCTGTCCTTAGAACACAAAATCAACTGAAAGCGCAGGTCAGGCAAATGAACAATTAGTTCCCATCCTCGCCATTTCGCACTTTTCTTGTGGCGCGATTACATCATCACGCCAATTGGCATTATTCCACTGGAGTAGGCCTAATTAAAAAAGACCAGGCCTGCATCAATGGCAAACATAAAGTTAAATATGATAATTGTTATGCCTTTTTATTTATTAGTGTTACTAATGTAGTTTTGTGTTTTTTTACAGGTTCGGTAGTTGGACTACTTCGGATTCGAGGACTACTTAGATAACGGCGTTTTTATTTTCAATTAGATAATGAGGGTTGTGTGGGGGATTTTATTTTAATGAAATATTTTTAATGGTTTCATGCTTTTTTTAAGATTATTACTACTGCCTTAGTAATAGCCGCTGTCTAAGGGTATGTTCACACGCTTAACAAAAAAAAGTCTGAAAATACGGAGCTGATTTTCAGGCGTTTTGAAGCTGAAAATGAAGCTTCATTTAATTTGGAGCTTCTTTTGAGGCTTCTTTTCAGGCTTCTTTCGAGGCGTTTTTTGAGGCGTTTTTCATAGTGTTCAATGGAAAATCAGCTCCAAAAAAATGCCTCAAGAAGTGACATTCACTTCTTATTTACGAAGTGTCTTTTTACGCTCCGTTTTTTAAAACAGCGGCGTAAAAGGACGTCCCGTATGAACTAAATGCTGTTTATCCCATTGATTTCAATGGGCAGATGTTTGTAGGCGTTCAGCTTCCATTTTTTCAGGCAATTTTCGATGCGTAAAAGCCCCGAAATACGCCTGATAACACTGCATGTGAACATACCCTAATAGACATCCATTACTAAGGAGGGTCTTAGTGTTAGCAGGTGAATTATTACAGTGATGGTTGGGCGGTGGTACGGACACAGGCTGGTATTATCAGGCTGGGAAAGCCCAAAAAGAGTTGCCCTACCCACCCTGGTAATGGTGGCCTGCAGCTATGTTGTATCTGGCTGATTATGAAAAATGGGGTTGGGGGGCCCATTTCGTTTTTATCAATTATTTATTTTAAAAAAACAAAAAAACGATGTGGAGTCTACCCCATTTTTCATAATCAGCTAGATACAACATAGCAGCAGCAGGCTAGCATTACCAGGGTAGGAAGGCCCATGGTTTTATATAAAGGTATCGATCAATGTGATTGGTGCAAGTTTAATTACTGTTTATTGAAAATTATTGTTACTTTTTGAGATACAGCTGCTTTGCATCCTGTATACAGAGGAGCTGTATATATCGCTGAGACCTGAATCCATTAGGTGGCCTACTATCGATCACATCTAAGTTATGAACTTAGATGTGATCGGTAACAGCTCGATCCTGCAGGACCCGCTGACACTGAATCACTTAGTCCCGCTGACCTGACGAAAACAGGATTCAGCGCTATATACATTATATATATACATATACAGTATTTGAATTAGCGGGGGCAGGTTTATGGGGAAGGATTAGGGCCTGTTTACATCACTGTTGGCTTTCCATTCCACGGTTCTGTCTGAGGTTTCCGTCAGGTGAACTACGCGACGGAAAGTCACACTGAAACCACTGCGCTCAGGTTCCTGCCCCTACTAATTTAAAAGGGGTCGGGCAATGCTGGGGGGCTGGGAGTATACTTCAAGGGGGGGTCTGGGCGTGTTACTGACAGCAGAGGGCACTATAGGGGGGAATTATCCCCCCATAGAGCCCTGACTAGTTACTATACTGCAAGGTTAGGGGGGTCTGAGCATCTGACTGACTGCTCTAAAGGGGGGGCAGAATCCCCCCTATAGAGTCATCTGCAGTAAGTCAGAAGCTCAGACCCCCATATCCTTCTATTATAGTGATGTGAGGGCTCTATGGGGTGGATTATTCCAGCCCTATAGAGCCCTTTGCTGCCAGTAAAATGCCCGGACCCCCTTGCAGTATACTCCCGGTTCCCAGTCCTAGCAGCTTTGGCCAACCGAGTTAAGGCAGGAACGTACCTCGTGCATCTCGTCACTTCTCTTCGCTCGACCGCTCCTCCTGCAGACCTGCTCCTCTCTGGCGGCGCGTGCTGTGTACAGCGAGGAGGAAGAGTGTTACACACATGCGGCATGTCTGCTAAGTCTGCATGCCCCCTCTCCCCGGGCCAGTCCGTCAATGGCTGAAAATGCCCCCCCCCCTGTTTTCGGGTAGGGGGCGCCGCCACCTAGGAAAAAGCTATTTTCTGCATTTTTTTTTTGTTTATTTGTTATCTCATATACATTTTACACTAAATAACCTGTTAAATTAATTCTTCAGGTTATTAGATACCTAATATGTGTAGTTTTATTTTTTTTATGTAATGTATGGGCAATAAAATATATTTTATGACTTTTTTTTATTTAATCCCATGAAGGGATAACTTTATTTACAACTTTATTTTTTACTTATAATGTATTAGCATACTCCTGTCTACTAATACATTACACTGTGTCACTATGACAGAGACTGCTGTTAGGGCAACACATAGTGTCTAGGACCCCAGGGCTGACTGCAGAAGGTTTACCTAGTCTTCGAACATGTCTCATTTCCGGTGACGCGATTGAAGAGGGTAGTCCCCTGTGATCATGCCATGGCCACGGACTGTGGCGATCAAAGGGTTAATCAGAAGGGGTCGGAATGTTTTTTGACCCCAGCTGTACTCTAAAAGGCTGCTCTAAGTTCAGGAGCTGTAAATTACAGCTCCTGCTCAAAGGATAAGCGCTCACATGAGTGCTCATCAACCTCTTCTACAGCAACGCCAAAAGACGTCGCTGTAGACTAGGGACCCGCACCGCCTGCCATCAAAAGACAATGGGCGGTCATAAAGAGTGTTAATAAAGAGATTAAAAATGATTGGGCATAAAACTGTTCCTTGTGGTACCCCACTGCTGACTTCAGCCCATTTTGAGTAAGTACCATTTATAATGACTCTTTGTTTTCTGTCACTTAACCAATTCTTTACTCATGTTCATATATGGGGGACCTGTGTCTGTAGTTTCAGAACAAGACTGTAGTGTGGTATCAAATGCTTTTGCAAAATTCAAATATATCACATCAGTTGCATTGTCAACATCCAGATTTGCACTTACCTCCTCATAGAAACCGATTAACTCTTTGCTCTAGCTCCTCAAGCCGGTTTGTATGTGATAACGCTTCAGTTTGGAGATTTTGTAGAGAGGCCTACACTGTGGCGGTTAAAGTATCTCTTATATGTGGAGCCAAGCATTTAGTCACTTCACTGGCTAGATTTTTGTTACCAAATGGCGCCACGCTACTTTAGTAGAATGATCTATGTCCCCTGTGCCCTCCAGACTGGGAGATCTCCTGCAGTTGGGAGATGGCTGGCACGCTGCCACCATTTTGTGCAAGGCCGCACCTGAGGTGCCTGGCCTACCAGTCCGGGTGGACGTATGGCAGCCGCTACTGAGGAGATAGCGCTCCATACACCGACCTCTATTATTCTCTGGGTCTTAAGCTACTCTCTGGACTAGGTTAAACTTGCAAGTGGGCGGCTAAGAAAGGGTTGGGGGATCTGGAACAGAGGATACCAGCATCGGAAGAAGAAGTCTTTTGCATGTATTTTGTGTAAAAAACAAAATTGTAAAAAATGTAAGCTGCAGAAGGAAAAGGGTAAGATTTTTATTTTTATTTTTTAAAAAGGTGTCCATAGCCTTTAAACTTTTTTCTGCTAAGTATGTACTAGTCCTTCTCAGTGAATTAGAAAGTTAATTTATTTCAATACTTTAATTTAAAAAGTGAGACTCATGTATTATATAGATTCATTACACACAGAGTGATCTATTTCCAGCATTTTTTTTCTTTTAATGTTGATGATTATGGTTAACAGTTAATGAAAACCCAAAATGTAGTCTTTCATAAAATTTGAATATTGGGGAAAAGTTGAAGAGTGTAGACTCATGGGGTCACACTCTAATCAGCTAATCAACACAAAACACATGCAAAGGTTCCCCAAGACTTTAAAAGGACTGGTCTGTTGCTCAGTGGTCCAAAGTCCTGTTTTCAGATGAAAGTATATTTTGCATTTCATTGGGACATCAAGGTCCCAGAGTCTGGAGGAAGAGTGGAGAGGCACTCAATCCAAGTTGCCTGCTGTCCAGTGTGAAGTTTCCACAGTTAGTAATGGTTTTGGGAGCCATGTCATCTGCTGGTGTTGGTCCACTGTGTTATATCAAGTCCAAAGTCAACGCAGCCAACTACTTGGAAATTTTAGAGCACTTTATGCATCCCTCTGCTGATTTCTGTTTCCAACAGGACATGGCACCTGCCCACACTGCCAAAAGTAACAATACCTGGTTTAATAACCACAGTATCAATGTGCTTGTTTGGCCAGCAAAGTCGCCTGACCTAAACCCCATAGAGAATCTATGGGGTATTGTCAAGAGGAAGATGAGAGACTCCAGACCCAACAATGCAGACGAGCTGAAGACCGTTATCAAAGCAACCTGGGCTTCCATAACACCTAAGCAGTGCGACAGGCTAATCACATCCATGCCATGCCGCATTGATGCAGTAATTCATGCAAAAGGAGCCCCGACCAAGTATTGAGTGCATATGCTGTACATACTTTTCAGTAGGCAAACATTTCCGTATTAAAAATATTTTTTGGGGGGGCGGAGCAAACTGTGATGGACGCTTAAGCCTATACAGTGAAGGAAATAAGTATTTGATCCCTTGCTGATTTTGTAAGTTTGCCCACTGTCAAAGACATGAACAGTCTAGAATTTTTAGGCTAGGTTAATTTTACCAGTGAGAGATAGATTATATTAAAAAAAAAAAAAAAAAGAAAATCACATAGTCAAAATTATATATATTTATTTGCATTGTGCACAGAGAAATAAGTATTTGATCCCTTTGGCAAACAAGACTTAATACTTGGTGGCAAAACCCTTGTTGGCAAGCACAGCAGTCAGACGTCTTTTATAGTTGATGATGAGGTTTGCACATATGTTAGATGGAATTTTGTCCAACTCCTCTTTGCAGATCATCAGTAAATCATTAAGATTTCGAGGCTGTCGCTTGGCAACTCGGATCTTCAGCTCCCTCCATAAGTTTTTGATGGGATTAAGGTCTGAAGACTGGCTAGGCCACTCCATGACCTTAATGTGCTTCTTTTTGAGCCACTCCTTTGTTGCCCTGGCTGTATGTTTCGGGTCATTGTCGTGCTGGAAGACCTAGCCACAAGCCATTTTTAATGTCCTGGTGGAGGGAAGGAGGTTGTCACTCAGGATTTGACGGTACATGGCTCCATCCATTCTCCCAGTGTAGTAGTCCTGTGCCCTTAGCAGAGAAACACCCCCAAAACATAATGTTTCCACCTCCATGCTTGACAGTGGGGACAGTGTTCTTTGGGTCATAGGCAGCATTTCTCTTCCTCCAAACACGGCGAGTTGAGTTAATGCCAAAGAGCTCAATTTTAGTCTCATCTGACCACAGCACCTTCTCCCAATCACTCTCAGAATCATCCAGATGTTCATTTGTACAGATGGGCCTGTACATGTGCCTTCTTGAGCAGGGGGACCTTGCGGGCACTGCAGGATTTTAATCCATTACGGCGTAATGTGTTACAAATGGTTTTCTTGGTGACTGTGGTCCCAGCTGCCTTGAGATCATTAACAAGTTCCCCCCCTTGTAGTTTTCGGCTGAGCTCTCACCTTCCTCAGGATCAAGGATACCCCACGAGGTGAGATTTTGCATGGAGCCCCAGATCGATGTCGATTGACAGTCATTTTGTATGTCTTCCATTTTCTTGCTATTGCACCAACAGTTGTCTCCTTCTCACCCAGCGACTTACTTATGGTTTTGTAGCCCATTCCAGCCTTGTGCAGGTCTATGATCTTGTGCCTGACATCCTTAGAAAGCTCTTTGGTCTTGCCCATGTTGTAGAGGTTAGAGTCAGACTGATTAATTGAGTCTGTGGACAGGAGTCTTTTATACAGGTGACCATGTAAGACAGCTGTTTTTAATGCAGGCACCAAGTTGATTTGGAGCGTGTAACTGGTCTGGAGGAGGCTGAACTCTTAATGGTTGGTGGGGGATCAAATACTTATTTCTCTGTGCACAATGCAAGTAAATATATATAATTTCGACTATGTGATTTTCTTTTTTTTTTTTTATATAATCTATCTCTCACTGGTAAAATTAACCTAGCCTAAAAATTCTAGACTGTTCATGACTTTGACAGTGGGCAAACTTTCAAAATCAGCAAGGGATCAAATACTTATTTCCTTCACTGTAGCTCCTTCACTGGGTACGTTCGGACCCCTTATAAAGCACCTATCAAGGCAAAAAAATTGTCAAGTCGGCTAAAGATAAGTTCAGTGACCCAGATCGGGAAAAGGTCAGTCAGATCTTCCGAAATTTTGGAAAAAGGGTTCCTCACCTGCGAGATCTTCCAAAATGGTGCCGGACGCATCTTCAGCGACAGACACTGCAGAGTCTGATATTGACAGCGTGACAGATGGAGACTAAGATGGGGCTGCTCTATCACCAATTTCAAAGGGCTTTCTCCGCAGAACTCTCCTCCAGGCCCTCAAACAGGTCATGACTGAATTAGCTGACATAAAAATGAAAGTCCAGCAGATTGGCCGTAAAGTGGAAGACGTAAAGTCGGCCTGTACTAACATTGTGGAACATTCAGCAGCACTGGCCTCAACTGTTTCCAGGGCACCTTAAGAAAGCCCTCACCCTGATTGAAGATCAGGAAAATAGGAGCAGGCGGAAAACTGTTCGCATCAAAAGCTTACCTGAGACCTGGGCTAAGGAAGCACTACAAAAGGTGACCATGGATATTTTTTCCGACCTCTTAGGCCCAGACAGAGCTGTCACTATAACCCTCGAACGGGTTTACAGAGCCCTATGGCCGAGACCGAAACCGAATGAACAACCACGTGTTGTGATTTGTGGCCTACTTTTCTATGTGGATACAGCAGCCATTCTCTCTGCTGCGAGGGAGCGTCATTCTCTTATATACCAGGAAGCAGAGCTTTCGTTCTACCAGGACTTGGCACCTACAATGCTGGCAAAAAGGCGCCAATTGAAACCACTTCTTGAGGCCTTGCGGGCACACAATATTCAATACACCTGGCTCTTTCCTTTTGGCCTGGCTATTATACACGATGGTAGAAGGCTTACGATTCATACTCTGTGTAACGTCTCCTTCCCTGTCTCCTTCCTAGGAGACGCCAGCGCTCACTTCCGCTCCGTCCTGCTGTGTCCCGTAGGGTGCGCGCGCTCGCAAGCGCACAGCCTTAAAGGGCCAGCGCGCGCACTAATGGATCGTCATCATCATCAACTGCCCTGATTTCCTGGTCTACAAGAAGGCCCCAGGCCTTCTGATCCTTGCCTGAGCGTTGTTAGTCTATCCCAGTCTGTCTCGCAAATGGTCCCTTAGTGTTTTCCCGTGCCAGCTGTTTCCCGTGCCCTGTTACCAGTTCCTGTATTTCGTATTGTTCCAGTTCCTGTGTCTACCAGCTTTGGAGTCGTGTCTTCTGCCACGTCCAGTGTCTTCTGCCACGTCCAGTGTCGTTTGCCACATCCAGTGTCGTTTGCCACATCCAGTGTCGTTTGCCACTTCCAGTGTCTTCTGCCACATCCAGTGTCTTCTGCCACGTCCAGTGTCTTCTGCTACATCGGATACTGCTCACCACGTCTGGCGCCACCTGACGCAAGAGCCTCCATCCGTGCTGAAGCCACAGCCACCGTTTGGAATATTTCAGGTACCCAAGCATTACTGTCTGCCATTGACTTTCGCATAGACTGTGACCTGGTCAGCTGCCTCCCCGCTACGGCGGAGCGGCCTAGTGGGTCCACATACCCAGTGTCCATGACAGTATGCTCAGGCAATAGAACCCGCTGGCCAGCCCAAGACCGCAGTCCAGAAGATACAGACAGAGATGCATGACCTACGCACACTTCAGGATCAACTACTTGAGGCGGTGAATTCTATCCTGGTCCACCTGGATCTACTCGCTGTTCCACCTCCGGTTCTTCCTCCTGAAGTGGTTGCTGTGCCACTGCCTGTTGCTCCTCCTGTTTGTTCCGGATCCACAGTTCCTCTGCCTCTTCCTCCTCACTACGACGGTGACCCCAGAGCATGTAGAGGATTTCTCAATCAATGCACGGTGCATTTTAGGCTACGGCCTCATCTCTTCCCCTCCGAGGAGGCCAAAGTGGCATTTATTATCTCCCTCCTCGCTGGCAAGGCCCTCGCATGGGCTAACCTGATCTTGGAGCAACAAGGACCTGTGTCCGCGGACCTAGCCTTGTTCCTGCAGTCCTTTCGTGCCGTGTTCGAGGAGCCGGGTCGAACATCCTCTGCCGCAGCAAGAAGGCTCCACAGTAGGGGAGTATGCTATCTCCTTCCGTACCCTAGCAGCCGAGCTGGCATGGAACAATGAGGCACTGGTGGCGACCTTCTGGCAGGGACTCTCCTCTCACATCAAGGACGAACTGGCAGCCCGCGACCTTCCTTCTACCTTGGATGCCCTCATCCTGTTAGCCACCCGGTTTGATATGAGAATCCGGGAGCGCTCTTAAGAGGTTCGACAGGAGAGCCGGGTCCACATACCAACACCATCAGTCCAGAGACCACTATTGTTCACTCCTAGTGCGCTACCCGAAGAACCCATGCATGTAGACAGAGTCCGGTTATCTGGACAGGAGAAGCAGCGCAGACGCTCCTTTGGACTTTGTATGTATTGTGGCCTCAAGGATCATTTTGTGCGCCAATGCCCACAGAAACCGGGAAACTCCAGTACCTAGGGTTGATTGGAGAGGCAACTCTAGGTGGAACGTCTCCAAACGTTAAAACCTCTTCCAGATTATCGATTCCTGTGGCCATCGTCACCTGAGAGACATCACATCCTTCCTCCGCCTATCTTGACTCTGGAGCAGCTGCCAATTTCATCCAGCAGGATCTAGTGGATCGTTTTCGTCTACCCACAGTCCGTCTGGAGAGACCCCTGGTTGTTGCCTCTGTGAATGATCTACCATTGCCTGATCCGATCATGCTCATCACAGAGCCGTTGAAACTATGGGTGGGAGCTCTTCACTCAGAACAGATCACCTTCCTGGTACTACCCAAGGCTATCAATCCTATCCTGCTGGGTCTGCCATGGCTCCGTCTACATGCCCCGACACTTGACTGGAATTCTGGAGAGGTTCTTCAATGGGGTTCCAGATGCCATAGCCATTGCCTGTCACAAGTCCGTCCTGTTGTGCCCCCTCTGCCTCAGTCACTTTCCGGTCTACCATCTCAGTATGCCAGTTTTGCGGATGTCTTTTGCTAACGAGAGGCTGAGACGTTGCCTCCACATTGGAATTATTACTGTCCCATTGAACTGGTTCCCAATGCTTCTCTTCCCCGTGGACGAGTATATCCTCTCTGCTTGCCAGAGACTTTATCGATGTCAGCCTTTTATGCGAAAAACCTCCTCCCCGGCCGGGGCAGGCTTCTTCTTCGTTAAAAAGAGAGATGGATCTCTTCGACCCTGCATTGACTACCGTGATCTCAATCAGATCACGGTCAAGAACAAATACCCGTTGCCACTTATTTCCGAGCTCTTCGATCGCATACGAGGAGCCAAAATTATTTCTAAGCTAGATCTGCGGGGGGCTTATAATCTAATCTGTATTCGCCGGGGTGACGAATGGAAGACGCCATTTAACACCCGCGATGGGCACTACAAATACCTAGTGATGCCCTTCGGACTGTGTAACGCTCCCGCAGTATTTCAGGAGTTCGTTAATGATATCTTCCGAGATCTCTTCTATATGTGTGTTGTGGTTTATTTCGATGATATTTTAATTTTCTCCCCAGATCTGATGACCCATCGGAGGCATGTTCGTCAAGTTCTTCTGCGATAAAGAGAGAATCGCTTGTATGCCAAGTTGGAAAAGTGCACCTTTGAAAAGAGGTCTTTGCCCTTCCTGGGCTACGTCATCTCAGATCAAGGCCTTAAGATGGACCCTGAGAAACTAAAGTCTGTCCTGGAATGGCCACGTCCTCAAGGCCTAAGGACCATACAACGTTTCCTGGGATTCGCCAATTTCTAAAGGCAGTTTATTCCGAACTTTTCTTCTCTGACGGCTCTCATCTCTACCCTTACCAAGAAGGGTGTGAACGCCAAGGTGTGGACTCCAGAGGCAGAGTCCGCATTCATTAGCCTCAAGAAAGCCTTCACTTCAGCTTCAATCCTCCATCACCCTGACATATCTCGGCAGTTCTCACTAGAAGTGGACGCTTCCTCTGTAGGTGCACTTCTGTTCCAGAGGAGCTCCAAAGGAAAGGCAGTTGTATGTGGCTATTACTCAAGACTGTTTTCTTCTGCTGAGCGCAATTACTCCATTGGAGATCGGGAGCTACTGGCTATCAAATTGGCCCTGGAGGAGTGGTGACATCTTCTAGAAGGCGCAGCTCACCCCATCCTGCTCTTCACCGACCACAAGAACCTCACCTACCTTCAGTCCGCTCAGAGACTGAATCCTCGTTAAGCCAGATGGTCGCTGTTCTTCACCCGTTTCCAATTTCTGCTCCACTACCGTCCCGCTAACAAGAATGTGAGGGCCGATGCCCTGTCCAGATCATTTGAGACGGAAGACACGGTGGAGTCCCTTCAGACTATCATAGACCCATCCTGCGTTCTCACCACTAATCCTCTGCAGTTTAGAAATATCCCTCCGGGGAGAACTTTTGTTCGGTTGGCAGACAGAAAAAGAATTCTCCGCTGGGGACACAATTCTAAACTAGCTGGGCACGCTAGTGTCCGTAAAACCCAAGACCTGATTGCTCGTCACTTTTGGTGGCCCACGCTACCTAAAGATGTTCGGGACTTTGTCTCTGCTTGCACGGTGTGTGCCTCTAACAAAGTGACTCACTCCAAGCCTGCCGGCCTGCTTCAACCTCTGCCTGTACCCAGTGCCCCCTGGCAGCACATCGCAATGGACTTCGTCACATACCTTCCTTCCTCAGCAGGATGCAACACCATCTGGGTGGTGGTGGACCGGTTCTCTAAGATGGCACATTTTATCCCGCTGACTGGCCTACCTTCTGTTCCCCGACTGGCGAGTCTCTTCATTCAGCACATCTTTTCGCTTGCATGGCTTGCCTCTTCACATTGTGTCCGACCGGGGGGTTCAGTTTACCTCTAAGTTCTGGAGAGCCCTCTGTAAACTCCTGGATGTGAGTTTGGACTTTTCCTCTGCCTATCACCCCCAATCCAAAGGGCAAGTTGAGAGGATCAACCAGATCATGGAAAATTATCTCCGCCACTTCATCTCTTCACAGCACGATGACTGGGTACAGCTTCTTCCATGGGCCGAGTTTTCATACAACAACCACACAAGTGAGTCCACCACTTCCACTCCGTTTCACATCGTGTACAGTCAACATCCCAGAGTCCCTCTTCCTGTGTCAACTTCATCTCAGGCACCCGCTGCTGACTCTGCATATGGGGACTTCCAGTAAATCTGGCAACAGACCCGGTCCTCTATTTTGCTGGCAGTAGATCGCATGAAGCGAAAGGCAGATACTAAGAGAAGAGAGCCTCAGTATCTTCCGGAGACTAAAGTCTGGCTGTCCTCTCGGAATATTCGCTTGAAGGTACCCTCATACAAGTTCGCTCCCAGGTTCCTTGGTACTTTCGAGATTCTGCAACAGATCAACCCTGTCTCCTATAAAGTGTGGCTGCCTCCTTCCCTCAGAATCCCTAACTCCTTCCACGTGTCCCTCCTGAAACCAGTGGTCCTGAACCACTACAGCAAGACTTCTAGTTCCACAGTTGCTCCCAGCGGCCCTTCTGATGTATTCGAGGTAAAGGAGATCCTGGACTGCAAGAGGGTAGGAGGTAGGACTTTCTATTTGGTGGACTGGAGAGGGTTTGGTCCTGAGGAGAGGTCCTGGGAGCCAGAAGAGAACCTCAGTGCTCCTGCTCTCATTAAAAAGTTCCTCTCTCGCTCTGGTCCCAAGAAGAGGGGGCGTAAGAGGGGGGATACTGTAACGTCCATGGCCGCGGGCCGTCGGGTTTACTCACCCCCCGATGCCTGCAGCCATGGATCCATGAGTGCTGGTCCCTGTCTCCTTCCTAGGAGACGCCAGCGCTCACTTCCGCTCCGTCCTGCTGTGTCCCGTAGGGTGCGCGCGCATGGCTTTAAAGGGCCAGCGCGCGCACTAAAGGATCGTCATCATCATCAACTGCCCTGATTTCCTGGTCTATAAGAAGGCCCCAGGCCTTCTGATCCTTGTCTGAGCGTTGTTAGTCTATCCCAGTCTGTTTCGCAAATGGTCCCTTAGTGTTTCCCCGTTCCAGCTGTTTCCCGTGCCCTGTTACCCGTTCCTGTATTCCGTATTGTTCCAGTTCCTGTGCCTACCAGCTTTGGAGTCGTGTCTTCTGCCACGTCCAGTGTCGTTTGTCCCGTCCAGTGTCGTTTGCCACGTCCAGTGTCTTCTGCCACGTCGAGTGTCTTCTGCCACGTCCAGTATCTTTTGCTACATCGGATACTGCCCGCCACGTCTGGCGTCACCTGCCGCACCAGCCTCAATCCGTGCTGAAGCCACAGCCACCGTCTGGACTATTTCAGGTACCCAAGCATTACTGTCTGCCATTGACTTTCGCATAGACTGTGACCTGGTCAGCTGCCTCCCCGCTATGGCGGAGCGGCCTAGTGGGTCCACATACCCAGTGTCCGTGACACTCTGTCTGATCTGGACGGGATTGCTGATCTTGGATATACCGCCGGTTGAAGTAGCTTCTTGGTTGCCGACTCCAGATGAAGAGCCTTTACCTTCCCTTCCGGAATTTGCACCTTGGACTGTAGTGTGTAAACCTAAATCTCCAAAACGCAAGAAGTCGGCGACAAGGGATTTACAATTACCTACCTGATGTTGATACGTGTGTTTCTGAAAGATACTTGTAGTGAGTCACTAGAGACATAATGTTTTTCTTCTAAATGTTGTTAGATGTACAGTGACGATTCATGGTTATGACTGATCCTTTATAACTTTCTTGCATTATCTGAGGGTCCTTGTTATTATGAATTATCTTTGTCTTAATGCAATACTTGTAACAAGTTTATTGTGCCTTGAATTTTCCTATATCACCTTTTTATGATTAGATGTAGTTCATCGTTACACCTATTCGATCAGGACCTCATCTCTCTCCCCCTGATGACTCAAAATACCTCGTCACCTTTGTTTGCCTTTACACCAGTTTGGTGTTCTGGGAAACAGACCCTTGAAACCTAGGTTAGTAGGTGTTTCCACTTTAACGCAGCATTGCTTTAATTATAAAAATATAAGGAGATTGATAGTGCTAGAATTTGCCTACTAGGACTAGAGGATGCTTATGAAGTAAAAAATGTATTATTTTACTTCCTTTAGTCACATAAAAAGCTGTCATTTTTGGCCATATGCTTGGTTTGAGAAGACAGACAGCAGGAAAGGTCCTGTGAGAAGTCAGAAACATAGCTTTTTTGACATGGAACAATAAACCACATTTGCTGTTTGTAACAATATCTTGGAGTGTTGCGATCATTTAGTCTTTGGTGTATCCAAAGAACTATATGGATTGTGGTCAGGCTCGCATAGCACCTGCTACTTTATCTCCTGAAGTGCTGCTTTCTTCTACCTACTATATATATATATACTATATATATATATATATATATATATATATATATATATATATATATATATATATTTTAGCAGTGTGGCTACCAAGGGGCAGGATTTGGGCCCAGAATGATATATTTAAAAGGTATGTTAGGGTATGTGCACACGATAACTGGCTTTTACGTCTGAAATTACAGACTGTTTTCAGGAGAAAACAGCTCAGTCGTTTCAGACGTAAATGCTCTCCTCGCATTTTGCGAGGCGTCATTGACGCCCGTAATCTTGAGCTGTTCTTCATTGAATTAAATGAAAAACGGCTCAAATTACGTTTCAAAGAAGTGTCCTGCACTTCTTTGACGAGGCAGTCATTTTACGCGTCGTCGTTTGACAGCTGTAAAACGACGACGCGTAAATGACAGGTTGTCGGTACAGTACGTCGGCAAACCCATTCAAATGAATGGCCAGATGTTTGCCGACGTATTGGAGCCATATTTTCAGACGTAAAACGAGGCATAATACGCCTTGTTTACGTCTGAAAATAAGTCGTGTGAACCCAGCCCTACAAGAAAAAGTGTCTTTTCTCCTTATTTATTAGGCAAGAAACCTGGAAAAAGGTGTGGGTTGCTGGAGTGGAAGAGAAAAGTAAAGTTCCACTCCGTCGTTAGGACAGTCCAGGCTTTGTTCTGCCTTAGGAGTCTCATTAGCTGTCAGCTGTTAAGGCTCCTTTCAGAAAGATGTGATCTATTCACACAATGCTTTCAGTCTGAGGAAGACAGGCATTGGCAGCCTGCGGGAGTGAGAAGTTCTGGTTAGAACACGTTTGTTGTGAGGTGCTGGACAGAAGGCCTTTCACCCTGATAGCTAGGAAAGCTATAATTTTAGTTAGAGGCTGGAAGGCCTAGGGTTTATTTTGAAGTGTTTTGTAAAACTGCTTTCCATGTATGAAGATAATAAAGCTGTTTGCAGCCAGTTTCAAACCGAATCCACAGTGTTGGAGTGAAAATTCTTAAGTGTGTCAACGATCTTACCCTGGAAATGGCGATCCTGTGAGCTAACTTACCCCAAGTTGTCACATGTGGTGGAGAATTGCTTTGGGCCCAAAAATGGTACATGGAATTTAAAAGGCCAGGAGCCGGATGTTTGAAAGTGACTGTCTCTGAAAAGAGAGGTCTACAACCTCATGTTAGGCCTTATTCACACGAACGTGTATTATGTCCGTGATATGCGCGTAACCAGACAGAACCCCTCAACGGAAGGGCAGCGGTGATGTGAACAGGGCCCATGTGCATGTGTGATACTGTTTGTTGGACCCTGTATCTAAGCCTAACCAGACGAGACATCACAGGTGAAGACAAGTCTGTACAGGTGAAGGAGATAAAAATAAAACATAGTGGGGGGTGGGGTGGTACCAAGCAAAATTATTGAAAACAGACTTGCAACATGAGTTCTCGATCTGTAGGAGTAGGGATGCAAAACTTCCCACACTTTTGTTATTCAAGAGGAAACTACCTAATTTGCTAAATTTTGTGACAAAATTACTTTCAGGTTTGCTCTGATTTTTGCGAGCATTTTTTAAGCAGATTTTGAAGCGTTTTTAAACCGTATTTTGAAGTGTATTTTTAAAGCATTTTTTAAACGTCAATGGAAAATCAGCTTGTCAAATTTTCCAAGAAATGACTTCTCACTTCTTCTTTTACGAAGCATATTTTTTTTAAGCGTATTTTAATTCAGCTGCGTAAAAATACGATTCATATGAGCTTTACAGTGTATTTCCCATTGAAGTTAATGAAAAGCTGTTTGCAGGCATATTTTAAGTGTTTCGGAGCATAATACGATTGTTTTATGCTCTGAAATACACCTGAAATGAAGCCGTGTACACATGCCCTCACTTTATAAGTCTATAGGGTGAAGTGTGCAGCTGAGTAGACAAACGGAATGTGCCTTGGCGCCTCCTCTCCAGTCCATGATCTCTCCCACTGCTGTGTCCACAAGTCAAATGGGTGGATCCGTTTGAAGTCTTAGGCTGGATTCACACGAGCACATTACGTCCGTAATGGACGGACGTATTTCGGCTGCAAGTCCTGGACCGAACACACTGCAGGGAGCCGGGCTCCTAGCATCATAGTTATGTACGATGCTAGGAGTCCCTGCCTCACCGTGGAACTACTGTCCCGTACTGAAAACATGATTACAGTACGGGACAGTTGTCCTGCAGCGAGGCAGGGACTCCTAGCATCGTACATAAGTATGATGCTAGGAGCCCGGCTCCCTGCAGTGTGTTCGGTCCGGGACTTGCGGCCGAAATACGTCCGTCCATTACGGACGTAATGTGCTCGTGTGAATCCAGCCTTACCCTCGCTTTACCTGCCAGCTGCACTGCTATCTATCGCTTTGCTCTTGCCATGCTCCCATCTCCTCTGCCTCTCATCTTGCCTCTCCTGGAGCAACTCCTTCCTCTGTCTCCTATTGTGACCAAGTAGTTGAGTGCAGCTGCTGTCTTGTGTTAATTCTTGGCAAAGAAAATTATAATGTTGCGGGGGGGCGTATACAATGGACGCTAATGGTATGATAATTGAATATTTTTTTTATTTATTTCTGACACCGGGTTTATTTTGAGTGGGAACGTAGGGGGTGCGGAGTTGAGAAGCTTGTTAGGAAACTGGCAGGCTGTATTTTGCTGGGTTTTTCAGAAGCTATAGGTGGAAAGGGATGCTTGATCCTGGGTAGATAGAGAGCAGAAAAATTTATAATTTTTTTTCTACAATGCAGATATTTTTTCTAAGAGGCACTGGAAAACCATAAATTGAGATGCATTTTTTTTATTTAATTCATATTTACTGAATCAAGTTAAAGATGGCTACATCCGTATCTTCCTGCAATAATTTGTCTCCAAGAGACACATTTGACCAAGGCCTCAAGTTCTGATAGGTGTCTTCAAGATAGGAGTCCCTCTCTTTCAATTTATGTATATTCATTCTTTTCCCACAGGGTTTCTGTCTTGATACATAAAATGTAAAAATGTATGTCAATGGTAGATACTGGTATTACTTTATGTTTTTTTTGAGGGGTTAACATGCATAGTAGCAACGGTTTACATACAGTATCACCCCCTTTACAGTTGAGGTATTACAGATTTGACATTCCTATTTACAGGATAAATGATCATGCCTACTTCCTATAATTGCAAATTTTAACACAGAGCAGGATGAATCACTGACGTGAAGAAAGAAAATCCAGTGTGTTCGTCCACCCAGGTTCCTTCTTAAAGTCTTTGAGAGAACTTAACTGGGTTTATGACTGGAGGACCAAAAATCTGTGTGAATAGACTTTTGTGTTATTCTTCTATATCAAGATGTCTCGTATAGATTTCCTGCTAGTTAATTGAAGTATGCTGGATATTCCAGAATGGGAACATTATCTCTAAAGAGGCCAGGTCCATCCTCCAAAACCTTTCCTACTTCTGTGGAAGAGGATTCAATAATTGTTTTCCTTAAGAAGGATAAAGGTCTGTATGCCGTAGAGTTACACCGTCCAATTTCTATTAAATTAGCGGTGAAGTCATACCATCCAATTTCTAGCAAATTAGCTAAGAAAAGTTATTTCTTTCATAATTCATTCAGACCAGTCAGGGTTCATTCCAGACAAATACATTGTGTGTAATCTCAGGAGAGTTTTTCAAATATCGAAGACATGTCAAACTTACCTCAAGTATCTGGCCTTTTATCATTAACCCCTTCCCGACATCCGCCGTATATATGGGTGGGGGAATATGGAGCGGGCACACGGCTGAGACCGCTCCATAGAGTGAGTGTGTCGGCTATGTGTTACAGCCGACACTTCCGGGTAACGAGCGGGATCCCGTTCAAGTGCGATTCCGCTTGTTTAATCCGTTAAATGCCACTTTCAATAGAGATCGGCATTTAAATTACTAAAAACAGAGGGGCGACCCACTGTAACGTCCCAGCGGCCCCGCCGTTGGTTGGCACGGCTACCTGGGGGCCTGACGAAGTACCCCAAGTCCGCCATCTTTGTACTCCTATGAAGCTCTGCCTCCGGCAGGGCTTCATAGGCTGCTGTCAGAATCCCGATATACTGCAATACATTAGTATTGCAGTATAGGGGGACAAGTAAAAAAAGTAAAAAACAGTAAAATAAAGGGTTTTTTAAGAATTAAAATTTTTTTTTACAATTAAAAGCTAAAAAAAAAACACTTTTCCCATTTTCCTTCAAGCACAATGTCAAAAAATAAAAAAGCTAACATAACTGGTATCAACATGTCCGTAAAAGTCTGAACTATTACAATATATCATAATTAAAAAAATTAAAAACATCAGAATTGCTGTTTTTTGGTCCCTTCTTCTCCCACAAAATATGAAATAAAAAGTGATCAAAAAGTCTCACGTACCCGAAAATGGTACCAATATAAACTGCAGCTCGCCTTGCAAAAAGTAAGCTCTCACACAGCTAAATCGACAGTAAAATAAAAACGTTATGGCTCTCAGAATGTGGCGACAAAACTAAAATTTTATTTTTAACACTCAGTTTTTTCCTTGTAAAAGTAGTAAAACATAAAGAAAACTATATAAATTTAGTATCACTGTAATCATATTGACCCGCAGAATAATGTTTACATGCCGTTTTTACCGTACGATGAACGCCGTAAAAACAAAACCACCCAAAAGTTTGAGGAATCACTGTTTTTTTCCTATTCCACCCCACATATATTATTTTTCTCGTTTCCCACTACATTATATGGTACAAAAAATGGTGCTATGAAAATCTACAACTCGTCCCACAAAAAAAAAGCCCTCATACGCCAATATTGATGGAAAAATAAAAGAGTTATGGCTTTTGGAAGGTGGGGAGGAAAGAACAAAAGTGAAAATCCGAAAAATGGCTGCGGCGTGAAAGGGTTAAATGTTATGAAGACTTTTGACACGATGGAATGGAATTTCTGGCTTGCTTTGGATATGGAAAGAAATATATTGCCTGGATGAGATTGCTCAAAAGACATCTGAAGGCAAGCGTAGGGATTGGGCGCATCTTTTCACCGCTATTTAATCCATCATGCTTAACTCCTTAACGCACCATGACGTAACTGTACGTCATGGTGAGCAGTAAGTTCGCGCACCTTGACGTACAGTTACGGCAGTGCTTTGACAGTTAACCGCCGCGCGGCGCTACACCGCAGCGGCGGTTAACTGTGCAGGGTGTCAGCCCTGTTCTCCCCGTTGCCGATCAGCGGCCTGCCGCCGCTGATATCGGCAGTTAACCCCTTAATTGCGGCGCTCGATTTTGAACGCCACAATTAAGGTCTTTAGCGCCGATCGGCAGCCCCCATGTGAAATCACGGGGGCTGGCGATGGTACCCATGGCAACCGGACGCCAGACAATGGCTTCCGGGTTGCCATGTACAGAAGCCTATGAGGACCACCCCGAGGGTGGTCGTCGTAGGCTTCCTGTCAGTGTGACTGTCACGTCACAATGACAGTTGGAATGCATTACACTATGTGTGTAGTGTAATGTATTCCAGCAGCGATCAGAGCTGCAAGTCTAAGTGTCCCCTAGTGGGACATGTGAAAAAAGTAAAAAAAAGAATAAAAATGTTTTAAAAAAAGTGTAAAAATAAAAGTTATAAGTGATATAAACAAGAACTGCTTTTTTTCCTATAATAAGTCTTTCATTATAGGAAAAAAAATTAACACGTAAAAAAAAAGTACACATATTTGGTATCACCGCGTTCGTAACGACCCCAACTATAAAACTATAATATTATTTTTCCCGCACAGTGAACCACGCAAAAAAAAAAAAAACGAAAAACAATGCCAGAATCACTATTTTTTGGTCACCACCCCTCACAAAATATGTAATAAAAAGTGATCAAAAAGTCGCATGTACGCCAAAATAGTACCCATACAAACTACAACCCGTCCCGCAAAAAACAAGCCCTTACACAGCTTTTTTGACTGAAAAATAAAAAAGTTACGGCTCTCAGAATATGGTGACACAGAAAATACATTTATTTTCTAAATAAGTGATTTTATTGCTCAAACGCTGCAAAACATAAAAAAACCTATATACATATGGTATCGCCGTAATCGTACCGACCCGCAGAATAAAGTATAATAGTCATTTATAGCCCAGGGTAAACGCCGTCAAAAATAAATAAAAATCATTGTCAGAATTGATGGTTTTTGGTCACCTGGCTTGCCGAAAAATTGAATAAAAAGTGATCAACAAAATCGCATGTACCCCAAAATGGTACCAATGAAAATTACAGATTGTCCCGCAACAAATAAGCCCTCACACGGCTCCGGTGGTGAAAAAATAAAAAAAGTTCCGGCTCCCAGATTATGGCGATGCAAAATGTGCAGAGTGTTCCAAAAGTGGATTAGATCGGGCACCATTTATCAGTGCGACACCGGCCACATATCTGTGGGTTATTATTTATTTACAACCATTATTATACCCTCTTATTATGCCCCTGATGTACTCTGCCCAGCCTACATGTGCCCCCACATTATAAACTGAAATACCAGCAAAACGCCAGAGCTACTACCAAGCAAAATATGCGCTCCAAAAGCCAAATGGCATCCCTCCCTTCTAAGCCCTACAGCGTGCCCAAACAGCCGTTTATGTCCACCGATATGGCATCGTACCAAAAAATGGTACCAATAAAAACGACAACTCGTCCCGCAAAAAATAAGCCCCCACACCGCTCTATTGACAGAAAAATAAAAAAGTAGTGGCTCTTGGAAAGCGGGGAGGAAAAACGAAAAAGCAAAACATGAATCAGTTCGTAAAGGGTTAATTACTTTCTAATGAAAAAACATTTATGACCACATGTGGGGTATTGCCGTACTCGGGAGAAATTGCTTTACAAATGTTGTGGTGCATTTTCTCGTTTATCCTTTGTGAAATTGAAAAAATTCAACATTTTAGTGGAAATAATGTTGATATTAATTTTCACGGCCTAATTCTAATAAATTCTGCAAAAGACGTGTGGGGCCTAAATGCTCACTATACCCCTAGATAGATTCCTTAAGTGGTGTAGTTTCCCAAATGGGGTTACTTTTGGGGGGCTTCCACTGTTTCGGTCTCTCAGGGGCTTTGCAAATTCGACATGACACCCAAAAACATTCCAGCTAAATTTGAGCTCCAAAAGCCAAATAGCGCTCCTTCCCTTCTAAGCCCCGGTGTGGGTCCAAACAGTAGTTTATTACCACATATGGGGTATTTACGTAATCAGGAGAAATTGTTTTACAAATGTTGGGGCGCTTTTTCTCCTTTATTCCTTGTAAAAATTAAAAATGGCTACCTTTTTTCAGAAAAAAAGTAGATTTTCATCTTCACATACTAATTCAAATAAATTTAGCAAAAAAACTGTGGGTTAAAAATGCTAACTATACCCATAGATAAATTCCTTGAGGGGTATAGTTTCCAAAATGGGGTCACTATTGGGGGGTTTCCACGCTTTTCTTCCCTCCAGTGCATTGCAAACGCGACACGGGACTGAAAACTATTCCAGCAAAATCAGAAATCCAAAATCCAAATGGTGCTCCTTCTCTTCTGAGGCCTGCTGTGGGTCCAAACAGCAATTTATTACCACATATGGGGTATTGCTATAATCGGAAGACATTGCTTTACATATGTTGGGGTGTTTTTTCTACTTTATTCCTTGTAAAAATTTAAAATTTCCTAATTTTTTCACAAAAAAAGTAGATTTTCACCTTCACATACTAATTCAAATAAATTTAGCAAAAAAACTGTGGGTTCAAAATGCTAACTATACCCATAGATAAATTCCTTGAGGGGTATAGTTTCCAAAATGGGGTCACTTTTGGGGTGTTTCCACTGTTTTGGCAGCACAAGGCCTCCTCACACCTGACATGGTACCTAAAATATATTCTAATAAAATAGAGGCCCAAAATCCACTAGGTGCTCCTTTGCTTCTGAGGCCTGTGTTTCAGTCCATGACCGCGCTAGGGCCACATGTGGGGTATTTCTAAAAACTGCAGAATCTGGGCAATAAATATTGAGTTGCATTTCTTGGGTAAAACCTTCTGTGGTACAGAAAAAATTTATTACAAATGAATTTTTGAAGAAAAAAAATGAAATTTATAAATTTCACCTCTACTTTGCTTTAATTCCTGTGAAACGCCTAAAGGGCTAAAATACTTTGTGAATGCTGTTTTGAATACTTTGAGGGGTGCAGTTTTCAAAATGGGGTGATTTATGGTGACTTTCTAATATATAAGGCCCTCAAAGCCATTTCAGAACTGAACTGGTCCCTGAAAAAATAGCCTTTTGAAATTTTCTTGAAAATATGAGAAATTGCTGCTAAAGTTCTAAGCGTTGTAACGTCCTAGAAAAATAAAAGAATGTTCAAAAAACGATGCAAACATAAAGTAGACCTATGGGAAATATAAACTAGTATGTATTTTGTGTGGTATTACTATCTGTTTTACAAGTAAATACATTAAAATTTAGAAAAATGCTAATTTTTGCTAATTTTCTCTAAATCTTGGCGTTTCTTACAAATAAATATTGAATTTAATGACAAAATTTTTTCAGTATCATAAAGTACAACATGTCACGAGAAAACAATCCCAGAATCGCTTGGATAGGTAAAAGCATTCTGGAGATATTACCACATAAAGTGACACATGTCAGATTTGCAAAAATGGGGCTGGTCCTGAAGGCCAAAACAGGCTTAGACACTAAGGGGTTAAAAAGGCAGGATTGCCTCCTCTCTCCTCTTATGTTTGTGATTATAACTGAGCCTTTGGCTATTAAGATCTGAGCTCATGAAAACATTATGGTTCTTTCCTTTGATGGTGTGGAGAAGAGAAATTCTCTCTGCGTGGATAATATGCTTTTTCTTTCAATTGGTCGAGCATGTCATCTGCATATAATAGCAATTTGGTTAGTTTTCAGGGCTCAGAAATAACCAAGTTTAACAATACTCAATTCTCTGGTGATTCCACTTTCCATTCATGGTCTAAGGGTGATGGTAGTTGAGTAATTAACTTATGTTAGGATTAGACTTTCTAGAAACCCAAGCGTTTATACACATTAATATTTGGGACCTTTGCTGAACAATATGAGATTGAAAGTTAAGATTTTGAATAAACTGCCCTTAAACAGAGCTTCTAATATCAACATTTAAAAATCATGATTTTTAACCAAGATGTAGCACTATTTGTCTAATGCACCAGTGTGGATCCCTCAAAAAATGTTTAAAGCTATTGAATCCATTAACATTCTCTTTATGAAGTAGAAAAAAGGGGCTGTGTTGCTCAGAATGCACTCAGATTTAGATATAAGGAAGGGGACACTCCACACTTGCCGGCCAGTGTTCCTTTGCTGCTGATTTCAGAAATTGACCCCCTAAGTGCGGCGATAGGTTGCGATCGCCGCATTTTAGGGGTTTCTAGCACATCGGCAGAACCCGCTCTGAAAACGCGGGGTTTACCGATGGTTGGCATGGCAACCGGAGGCCAAACAACGGCCTCCGTGTCTGCCATGGATGGAAGCCTATCAGTACCAGCTGATAGGCTTCGTGTCCAAGTGACAGGAAGTCACTGTGTCGTTCCCCATGCACAATGTCGGTGACACTGTGCATCGGGAACCGGGAGGTCAAATGTCCCCGACAGCTGACACTCCAGTGTTGCCGATCAGCGGCTCATCGCCGCTGATTTTGGCAATTAACCCCTTAAATGCGGAGATCAATTGCAATCGCCGCAATTAGGGGGTTTGTAGCACATCGACAGCCCCCATGCAATTGTGTGGGTTGCCATGGCAACCGGAGACCAGACAACCGCCTCCGGGTCTGCCATGTATGGCTGGTCCTCATAGACTTACTGTCAGAGTGAGGGTATGTTCACACGCAGTGTTTTTAGGCGTATTTCGCGCCATTTACGGCTCGAAAAATGTCTCAGTTAACAGAAGCAGAACACCTCCAAACATCTGCCCCACAGGGCAAAATTTTACGCCTCTTTTTTAAAAAAACGGTGCGTAAACGACACCCCGTAAAAAGTGCTGGTCACTATTTCAGGCGTATTTGACCGACCAAAATCCCATTGAAGTCAATGGGAGTCTTAAAAAACAGTTTGCAGGTGTTTGGTAAACATTTGGAGCGTAAATTGAGCCGTTTAAGCCTCAAAAAGCGCTTCAAATTACGCCTGAAACTTTGCCAACACTCCCCCAAGGGAGGCCAGTTTATGGTGCAAGCAAGGTATTTTAAAAGAAAAAAATCAGGAGCTTCCCAATGGCACCCAGAGCGTACAGGAGGATGCATATTGATGTGGATGCCCTGATCTCCGAGGTAAGGACCACATTAACCCCTTCCCGACATCCGCCGTATATATACAGCGCTGCCGGGAAGGTGTTCCCGCAAACCGCAGTACAGTTACGTCGCAGTGATGGTGCGGGCTCAGAAGCAGAGTCGGCACCATCACCGCGGGGTGACAGCTGTATTATACAGTTGGCACCCTCCTGTAACTGCCAGGACCGGAGCTATTCTCCGATCCGGCTGATTAACCCCTCAGATGCTCCGCTCAATATTGCGCAGCCCTGTTCGGGAGCCGGTGAGGACCCGCCTGCGGCGTGTCCTCATAGGCTTGCTGTCAGTGAATAACTGACAGCGCTAATACACTGCACTACGTATGTAGTGCAGTGTATTAGAGTAGCGATCGGGGCATCAGGCCCTTAAGTGCCCTAGTGGGACGAGTAAAAAAAAGTAAATAAAAATGTCGTAAAACAATAAAAACACATACGTTTCAAATAAAAAATAAGCTAAACTGACTTTTTTTCCCATAGTAAGTCTTTTATTATGGGAAAAACCGTAAAAAATTAAAAAAACTATGCATAATTTGTATCGCCGCGTCCGTAACGACCCAAACTACAAAACTATTATGTAAATTATCCCGCACGGTGAATGCCGTAAAAAAAAAACATGAAAAACAAAGCCAGAATCTTTGTTTTTAGGTCACATCTCCTTTCAAAAAATGCTATAAAAAGTGATCAAAAAGTCACTAATAAAAACAACAATCCGTCCCGCAAAAAATAATCCCTGACACCGCTTTGTGCACGCAAAAAAAAAAAAGTTATGGGTTTTAGAATATGGCGACACAGAAAACAAATGATTTTATAAAAAAAAGTGATTTTATTGTGCAAAAGCTGCAATACATAAAAAAACTATATAAATTTGGCATCACCGTAATTGTATCGACCCGCAGAATAAAGCTAACATGTAATTTAGGGTGCACTGTGGATGCCGAAAAAAAAAAACAATAAAAAACTATTCCAGAATTGCTTGTTTTTGGTAATTTCCTTTACCAAAAAATTAAATAAAAAGTGATCAAAAAGTCGTATGTGTTCTAAAATGGTACCAATAAAATCTACAGCCCGTCTCGCAAAAAAACAAGCCCGCACACCGCTCAATCAACTGAAAAATAAAAAAGTTATGGCACTAGTAATGCGGTCATGAAAAAACATCTCAATTCGCAGGCCGGAGGGGAACATTCCTTCAGATTCAGGGCCCTAGTATTTAGGAACTAGGGAAGGGACATAGCACATCCGCTGGAAATGAGGGTGCCCGTATTATACCAGCGTAAAACTTTCCCAGCAATATTTCCCAAACTACAAAGGAGAAAAAGTCCCCAAAAGGTGCAGAGCGTTACAAAAGGGGGATAAGAAAGAAAACTGTTTATCAGTGCGACAGCGGCCTGCGCATAACGGATCGCTTCACATCGTAACACACTTCTATGGATAATTGTATTATTTACCCCATTATTATACCCTCTTATTATGCCCTGATGTACTCCGCACAGATTACACATGCCACCACATTATAAACTGAAATACCAGCAAAACCCCAAACAGAACTACTACCAAGCAAAATCCATGCTCAAAATGGCGGTCTTTCCCTTCTTAGCCCTACAGTGTGCCCAAACAGCAATTTATGGCCACAAGTAAGGCATTACATACTGGGAGAACCCGCTTAACAATTTATGGGGTAAGATTCTCTAGGGGCACAACATATTGTGCGGTGAATGGGCATATCAGTGGAAAAATTGCAATTTTCACTTTGCACCATCCACTGCGTATTCATTTCTGAAAAACACCTGTGGAGTCTATATTCTCACTACACCCCTTGATAAATGCCTTTAGGGGTATAGTTTCTAAAACGGGGTCACTTTTGTTTGGTACATCAGCGGTTTTGCAAATGCAACATGGCGCCCGCAAACCATTCCAGCAAAATCTACGCTCCAAAAGATAAATACCGCTCCTTTTCTTCTGAATGCTCCCATATATGTAAACAGCTGATTATAACCACATATGGGGTGTTACCGTACTCGGGATAAATTTATTTACAAATATTGGCGTGCTTTTTCTTCTCTATTCCTTGTAAAAATGAAAAATGTTGCTCTAAAACTACATCTTGTTGGGAAAAAAAAAATGTTTTTCATTTTCATGGCTTAATTCTAATTAATTCAGCAAAAAACCTTTGGGATCAAAATTTTCACTATACCCCTAGATGATTCCTCAGGGGGTGCAGTTTCCCAAATGGAGTCACTTTTGGGAAACTGCATTTTGGGGTGTTTCCACTGTACAGGGGCTTAGCAAATGTGACATGGCGCCCGGAAACCATTCAAAAATCCAAATGGTGCTCCTCCCATTCTGAGTCCTACCGTGTGTCCAAACAGATGTTTATGACCACATGTGGGGTATTGTTTTACTCGGGAGAAATTGCTTTACAAATGTTGCAGTGCTTTTTCTCCTTCAGTCCTTGTGGAAATGTAAAAAAAAAATACCTAAACCTACATTTGACATGGCCACCGCAAACCATTCCTGCTAAATTTGAGTTCCAAAAGCCAAATGGCGCTCTTTCCCTTCTAAGCCCTGTCGTGTGTCCAAACAGCCGTTTATTACCACATGTGGGGTACTGTTTTACTCAGGAGAAATTTCTTTACAAATTTTATGGGGCTTTTTCTCCTTTTAGTCCTTGTGGAAATGAAAAAAATTAGCTAAACCTACATTTTATTTGAAACAAATGTAGATTTTCATTTTCACAGCCTACTTCCAAAAATTTCTGCAAAAGAACTGTGTGGTCAAAATGGTCACTATACGCCTAGATAATTTCCTCAAGGGGTATAGTTTCCAAAATGGGGTCACTGTTGGGGGGTTTCCACTGTTTTAGTTCCACAAGACCTCTTCAAAGCTGACATGGTGCCTAAAATATATTCAAATAAAAAGGAGGCCCAAAATCCACTAGGTGCTATTTTTGCTTCAGAGACCGGTGCTTCAGTCCAGTAGCACACTAGAGCCACATGTGGGATATTTCTTAAAACTGCAGAACCTGGGCAATAAATATTGTGTTGCATTTCTCTGGTAAAAGCTTCTGTGGTACAAAAAAAAAATGGATTCAAAATGAATTTCTGGAAAAAAAGAATGAACTTTGTAAATTTCATTTCTACTTTGCCTTAATTCCTGCGCAATGTCTAAAGGATTAAGAAACTTTCTAAATGCTGTTTTGAATACTTTGAGGGGTGCAGTTTTTAAAATGGGGTTTCTAATATCTAAGGACCTCAAAGCCACTTCACAACTGAACTGCCCCCTGTAAAAATAGCCTTTTGAAATTTTCTTGAAAATGTGAGAAATTGCTGCTAAAGTTCTAAGCCTTGTAACGTCCTAGAAAAATCAAAAAACGATGCCAAACTAAAGTAGACATATGGGGGATGTTAATTAGCAACAATTTTGTGTGGTATAACTGCCTGTCTTACAAGCAGATACATTTAAATTGAGAAAAATGCAAATTTTTAAATTTTGGTGTTTTTCACAATTAAAGAGGCTCTGTCACCAGATTTTGCAACCCCTATCTGCTATTGCAGCAGATAGGCGCTGCAATGTAGATTACAGTAACGTTTTTATTTTTAAAAAGCGAGCATTTTTGGCCAAGTTATGACCATTTTTGTAGTTATGCAAATGAGGCTTGCAAAATTCCAAGTGGGTGTGTTTAAAAGTAAAAGTCCAAGTGGGCGTGTATTATGTGCGTACATCGGGGCGTTTTTAATACTTTTACTAGCTGGTCGTTCTGATGAGAAGTATCATCCACTTCTCTTCAGAACGCCCAGCTTCTGCCAGATCACGCTGTGACATCACTCACAGGTCCTGCATCGTGTTAGACGAGCGAGGACACATCGGCACCAGAGGCTACAGTTGATTCTGCAGCAGCATCAACGTTTGCAGGTAAGTAGCTACATCGACTTACCTGCTAACGCCGATGCTGCTGCAGAATCAACTGAAGCCTCTGGTGCCGATGTGTCCTCGCTCGTCTGACACGATGCAGGACCTGTGAGTGACGTCACAGCGTGATCTGGCAGAAGCTGGGCGTTCTGAAGAGAAGTGGATGATACTTCTCATCAGAACGCCCAGCTAGTAAAAGTATTAAAAACGCCCCGATGTACGCACATAATACACGCCCACTTGGACTTTTACTTTTAAACACACCCACTTGGACTTTTGCAAGCCTCATTTGCATAACTACAAAAATGGTCATAACTTGGCCAAAAATGCTCGTTTTTTAAAAATAAAAACGTTACTGTAATCTACATTGCAGCGCCTATCTGCTGCAATAGCAGATAGGGGTTTGCAAGATCTGGTGACAGAGCCTCTTTAAATACTGAATGTATCGGGCAAATTTTACCAGTAACATAAAGTCCAATGTGTCACAAGAAGACAATCTCAGAATCGCTTGGATAGGTAAAAGCATTCCGGAGTTATTACCACATAAAGTGAAACATGTCAGATTTGAAAAATGAGGCTCTGTCAGGAAGGTCAAAAGTGGCCACAGCGGGAAGGGGTTAAAGCAATAGTGTTGTTTGTTTTTGTGTATCCATGTTTTTAGGGCTAAAACTGAGTTTTTAAAGCTGCACACACTATGCAAGTGCAAACATGTGTCTAGCCACTTTTATTATTTTAATGTAATGTGTTCCTTAAATGTGCCTGTATTCCTATACGTTCTTCAAATTTAGCTGACGCAATGCAATGTATATAATGTTAGCAATGGTTTGGAAGCATGCATTTTGTTTGCAATATCTACAGATGCCATTGTGCACACTCAGACCTCACGATGTATCTGTAGCAGTTATTAACGTTGTGATTGTATATATTTCTAAACTCTATACTTGGATTCTTAACTGTCTAGGCACATTTTTGGTTTCATTTTTCACAGCATATTTGTGACAATTTTATGGTGTGTTAAAGTTTGTCCCAAATGTTCACTCTATTTATGCGATTATTTTAAGTGATGAATTGCATTCGTTTGTTATGTGTTTGGAGCAGAGCAACGCGTAAACACGACACAATCGATCCTTCGTTGCGTTTCCTTGCACGTACAACCCCAGCGGCCAACATTACGCTCTTTACAACACTAACCTTAGTAGGTTTAAATTGTCTTAAAGTGGCTCTGTCACCACATTATAAGTGCCCTATCTCCTACATAAGGAGATCGGCGCTATAATGTAGGTGACAGCAGTGCTTTTTATTTGAAAAAAAACTATCTATTTTTACCACTTTATTAGTGTTTTTAGATTTATGCTAATGAGTTGCTTAATGCCCAAGTGGGCGTATTTTTACTTTAGACCAAGTGGGCGTTGTACAGGAGAGTATATGACGCTGACCAATCAGCATCATGCACTCCTCTCCATTCATTTACACGAGTTTGATTATTTTGGATATGCAATTGCATCTTACTGCCGCCGGATGCAACCCCATGTAGGGCAGACCTTAATCAGTTATGTTCACACCACAGTGGCAGCCTTCGAGATCTCTGTCCCCCTGCCCCCCCTCGAATAACTAATGACCAGCCTCCATACGGCCACTGGCCTTAAGGAGGCTCCTTCCCAAAGGTCACATAGACCAAGATGGATAAATGCCTCCACCCAGACAGAGACACCCAACCCCCCGCCCTCCCTTCCATTCCCTCTAGCTGGTTCCCAGTTTCTTCAATTAATGTACCATTACCCACCCTCCCAATACATTACCACTGGTTATCCCCAAAGTTATCCACAAACTTATCCCCCTGCCTCAAACTATGATTCTCCTCCCCGTTTTACCCAAATCTGATAGTCATTTTGTCTAGGTGGAGTTTCTGTACATATGGCAACACTGTGGCTGTAATCCTGCCGAGGCACTGCACCTTCGGGACTCATGAAGTAGTCCGTGAAAGCATCTCTCACCTCTACTCCACGGTTGGATGGTCTTCCTAAGCCCCAGTTGATGTGGGGGTCATGAAAAGCTGTATGTGTCTCCACCTCCACGTCAGGTCAATCGTGATCACGAACATAGTTGTGAAGAACACAGGCAGCTTTAATGACCCCATCAACTGAGGACACATCCAAATGAAGTGCACAGGTGAAGACTCTCCACTTAATCACCACGATCGCATGGGTGCACTCCCGTCTCATTGAAGACTCTCCTCCGGGCAGATAGTCTTCTCCGTGGGTATGGGCGCAGAAGGTTGGTCATCAGTGGAAAAGCCTCATCTGATACCATCACGAAGGGGACTGGATGTGTGGTGCCCGGAAGAGGTTGGGGAGGAGGTAGAGTCTAATATATAATCTAAATAAGCAGACTAAAAGGAAGCGTTTCCCTTTTAAATAAGATTTTGTTAAATTATATGAACAATTTACATAAAAAAGAATCTGGGCCCTATTACTGCGACGACTTGGAAGATGATTTATAAGACATGTTATGGGTATTTCATTCAATTTTGCTCACTGTGTTTCTCAACTTATGATAAACCATAGACTGCTTTATATTTCTTAATTTTGGTATAGGTGTAAAATTATTGATATCTCAAACTGTTTAAAATGTTTAATGCCCGCAGCAGACTCTATTTACCTGCTCTGTGTCAAGTAGGGTTCGTAGACCCACTGGGGCGTACCGTATTGGCGGTATGGCAGCTGGCCAACAGGGCGCAGATCACAGTCTATAGTTCGTATAGGGTACCTGTGGCAGCTCGGACAGTAGTATGACAGGCTCAGCTGGGACTAGGCGGCAGGTAGACGTCAGGCGTGGAGTAGTAGGACATGCGTGGAATACAGCACAGCACGACTACAGCACAGCACGGCACTTGACCAGGATTGCACGGGATACAGGGAACACTGGAAACTGGAAAACAATAGACCATTTGTTTAGACAAGCTAGGATACGACAAACAACACTCAGGCATGGAAGCAAGGGGCTGTACCCTTCTTATAGTCCAGGGCACTCATGGACTGATTTCACATTAAAGTCCGGTGCGCGCGCTTTCCCTTTTAGAGTGGGCACGAGCATGCGCGCGCACCCTACGGGACCTGGCCGAGGTGAGGAGAAGACTGTGGCCAGCGCTCGCAGACCCATGGCTAAGCGTGGGCCGTCAGGAGGTGAGTGAACCTGACGGCCCTCGGCCATGGATATGACACTCTGGAATTGACTAAAATTACAATGATTCTGGAGTGAAGTTTCATTAAGGTTTTTTTCCCAACTTGGATACAAATCAATCCATTCTTTGTATTTTGGGATACGATGAGAGTGTAAGGAAGAATGCATCATTGAAATAATTTCATTTAATTATACAAATATTATTCTTAGCTCAGTATAAAATCTTCCATCAATTACTTACAGGAATGGAAAAGACATGTCAACCTGGTAATACTTTAAGTAAAATCCAATTTTTCAGCAAATTCTAGACTTGATAAATGTTATTGTAAATGGCATCCATGGATTTAACAATTGTCATCATCTGAGAGAACAATTTTGATCACATAATACGGAAAGCATAGAGATGGATTCCTGATGGTACTGATTCCTGAAGTTACTGTGGCTTACCGAAGAGGAGAACAGCTTGGCAACACATTTTATCTTTTATCGGATGTCAGTTCACTCAGTAGATAATAAACATGTTGGGTTACGGATTGTGAATAAAAGTAACATCAGTACCCATCAATGATCGGAATAGGGGCACAGTTACCCATTGTTATTGGGTATAGTAAATATGTAGATCTTATTTTTTGATGTCTGTTGCAGAAACCATACAGGGCATAAAAACAGCATAAGCAGCATAGGGGCCGTGCTGATGCAAAATATAAAAGTCTATGGGCAGCGTTTAAAGGATACATTATCTGTTATAACCTAAGACATTAGGACATCTTATTTTCATAATAACCTGTTGGTAACATCCTGTACATCAATTAGTTTAAAGTGATTCTCCAGGAAGAAGTTGAAAATACAGGTGGTGCCTAATCCAGCCACAAAGTTTTACTTACATGGTCCCTGTCGATTGTGAGTCCATGAATATTTTCCGGAGAAAGGTAGAAAAAACACAAAGCGCACAATAGTGCGTGACACTGTGATTTTACACGTGTGAACAAGGTTCTAAATACGCTCACCTGGTGGGGTTATGCTGGGAGCATAACATCCAGTGTAACAAATTCCACTTAGGTAGCCTCCACGGTAGATTGGTGGCAGGATCAGCTTGCAGCATAGGACCCGGTTTGAGAACTTGAAGTACAAAGTCTCAATAATGAATGAAGGAATAAAAGCAAAAAAGCCAAAAAAACGGGTGTCTTCTATGCGCTATTGATCAATAGGATCTTCCAAAGGACGTGTATTCCAAGTTCCTCAAGGATAACGGTATAGTCGGTGTTGAAAGGATTTATTGATACAAGAAGATATAAAAGCACAACTGTTTAACAATGAACAGTTTCGAAACCGGACCGGTTTCTTCCTCAGGTAGTATGTAAATGAAAGGGTGGGGTGTCGGTTAAATAACCAAGTGAAAGGTCAATTAAAAACAAGAACTACCGGGTCAGATACACAAATAAAAACACCAACTCAAATTACATATCAAAGTGTACATATGATTACAATCAAAGTAAAAAAATATAAAAAATATGATATATATGAACTATGTACAAATGTCCAATGAAAGATGATTCATTTCTGTGTGTTATGCTTGGAATATGTCCAGCTGTTGAAAACATCCTGTATTAAACGGGATTGAACGTATACATATATACCAAAAAAATGCACATATATAATTGTATTATTTTAAAATGTATATATTATAAATAAGTTTAAAATTTAATAGGGTTAAAAGGGTATTTATAAAAAGAAGAATGATTTAAAAAGGGGAAAGCTTAAAACATAGCTTCCTTTCTGACTATTTTAGAGTCTATGTTAGTTCATTTCCTGAATATAATTGTCCTAAAGAAAACTCAGGCTACAGGTGGAGTACCATTCTAGTAATCGTTATTTCTGGACGTAATATTAAAGATAGATTCTCCTTTTGCTCATTTTATTCAGTTTGTCTATTTTGCTATACAAATTCGTAAATACCAAACTAAGATAGTTTTTGTGCAGATTCTATATTGGTACACATATATATATATATATTTTTTATAAATGATGTGCGCATAACTATACTATTTTCGTCAAAAGTTATAATAGTGCCAGTTTTATCATTGTACTGGTCTTGGTGTTACTCACAAATGATCAAAGTTTGGTGGTTTTGATTTTTAATGTCAAACAAATTATTTCTTTCGATACGATATTTACGACTTGTTGAGGAACTTCGTATATGTATACACATATATAATTACATATAACGAATTTCCCATTTATTTCCATATAATGGGATTCATCTAAAGTAAATTCGTTATATTAAATTATCATCTCTGTCATTTCATTCAAACCTGCAGGTTTTAGGGTCTTCAATTTGTATATCCAAAAGATTTCTCTCTTGCACAGTAAATCATATCTGTCCGCTCGGTTGTCATTTATATGTTCAATTGGTGTAATATGGAAACAACTAAAGTCATTATTATGAAACAAAGTACAGTGTTTGGAGACACTGTGCAAGAGGAATTTTTTCTTACAGTTAGAACGATGTTTATTTAGCCGACAATGCAAGAATTGGATTGTTCTTCCTACATATTGTAGACCGCAGACACAGTCAATGAGGTAGATAACGTAATTTGACTGGCAATTTAACTGTGTTTCGATTTGGTACTCGTTTTTTGTTTGGTTTGATTTAAAAGAATCTGTGGTGCGTATACTAAGACAACATAAACATTTCTTTTTCCTGCATTTGGAGCTCCCCTTTAAATATGCACATGAGGACATAGTATTTTGTTGGGGCATCGTTTGTCTTCCAGAAAAATTAATCTTACTCGGTGCTAAAATGTTCTTCATAGTTTTTGCTCTCTTAAAAGTAATCATTGGTTTTAAAGGTAGGCTATTTTTTTAAAACGGATCAGTGTGTAAAATGTACCAATATTTATTCATGATATCCTTGATATTTTTGTGTGCAGCGTTATATTTAGTTATGAAGTTGAAGGAGAAAAACTTTTTTATTTGTTCATCTTTCGCTTTTTTTGTGTCTATTATATCAACAGCTTCAATACCATTTGATAGTGTAACCTAAGGGGGCAAACAATCCTCTTGACTTAAAATCACTGTTTTTTTGTATGCATCAGAGAGGAGTTTTTTTGGATAATTTTTTTCTTTAAATCTTTTTTGTAAGATACGACTTTGATCGTTAAAGTCTTTGTTCGATGTACAGTTTTTTCTAATTCTTTTATACTGACTATATGGGATGTTTTTTAGCCACTTATGATAGTGGCTGCTCTTATAGTCCAAATAGCTATTGCTATCCACTTTTTTGAAGTGGGTACGGGTGATGATTTTACTCGTAGTTTTGACTATTGTTAAATCCAAAAAATCGATTTCAATTGGTTGTATGTTGAACGTAAAATTTATCCCCCAAGTATTAATGTTCAGCATCTGACAAAACTCTGTCGCTGTTGTAAGATCACCTTCCCAAATTAAGAACAGATCATCTATAAATCTTCTAAATAGTAAGATATTGGTGTTTGCCCATGGATGTTGCCAGATATATTCCTCCTCAAACATTCCCATGAAGATATTTGCATAGCTAGGAGCTACCCTTGTCCCCATAGCTGTGCCTTTTACTTGGTGATATAATTTCTGATCAAATGAAAAGATATTATTCTTTAAAATAAATTCCATACTACTACAAAAAAAGTCAATTTGTATTGTTAGTAGTTCCGTATCCCTCTCCAGTCTTATTTTTAGTTTTTCCAAACCCAATACATGTTCAATGTTGCTGTAGAGTGCAGCAACATCCAAAGTAATAAATAATAGATTTTCCCTCATTGGAACGGTCTTTAGATCCACAATTAATTGGGTTGAGTCTTTTAAAAAACTTGGGAATTCTATCACATATTTTTGTAAAATTATATCTAGGTAGTGAGAGAGGTGACAGGTGGGAGATTGCATACCCGATATAATAGGTCTCCCTGGTGGGTTAATTAAGTTTTTGTGTATTTTTGGAAGATGATAATAGAAGGGCATGTTGATATTCTCCGGGATAAGATAATTTTTTTCTTTTTTATTAAGAATATTATTCGAGAAAGCTTGATTGACCATGATTTTAAGGCCTTCCAAAATTGTCGATAAAGTGTTAACTATGAGTTTCCTATAGTAGTTCTCATCTGATAAAATTCTCATTGCTTCTTCATAGTAGTCTGTAACATTTTGAATTACTGTCCCCCCTCCCTTGTCTGCTGATCTGATAACTAATTGGTTATTATTTTTGAGGTTTTTTAGGGCTATTTTCTCTTTATAAGTAAGGTTATTTTTTCCACGGATTTTGTATGAATCTAGCTCCTCTAGATCCTTGAGGACTAGATGATGGAAAGTATTGATAAAATTTCCTTGGTTACCCACAGGATAAAATTTAGATACCGGTTTTAGATCTGTGTGTCTAAATATATCCGATATTTCTGTATCTGAAATTGTGTTAGTATTTGTGATATTGTCGGAGTCAGTGGGATTATTTTTTGTGGCTGTAATTTGGAAATGTCTGTGCAATGTTAATTTCCTCGTAAATCTATGTAGATCTAAAAATAGATCAAAGCCATTTGCACTGGCAGTGGGACAAAATGCTAAACCTTTATTCAATAGGGATGTTTCAGAGTCATTTAGGATGTGGTTTGAAAGGTTAAATATAGAGGTTTGTTTTGTAGGAGGAGTAATTATTCTTTTTTTCTTTTTACCTCCTCTAGTTCCTCTGTATCGTACTTTCTTTTTTTGGGGTGAAAGAAATGCGTGATTGTTAATTTCTGTGGGTTGGATGGGGGAAGTGGATCTAAAAAAAGGGGGGAAGGGAAAACTTGAGAGATGGAAGGTGGATTTTCTTCTAATTGAATTGAAAAAGCAGACGCTAGGAATGGAACAGACATGTTTGACCCGGCTCTAGTATTATCAATGGTATTTGTTCCCAAGGGGAGAGAACAATCAGCAGTATTAGTTCCCAAGGGGAGAGAACAATCAACAGGACTTGGCAGTGTTGAATGGGGAGGGGATAATATTTTACTGGGGGGATGAGAAAAGGAAGATTCCAATTGAATTCTGGTTGGGGAATTGTCGGGTGAATTATGGACTGTAAAAATAGACATATCGATCAATAAGTTCCCTATAGGTGATTTCTGAGTTTCCACCGAGTCAGAGAAGGTGAGATTAGTAGGGTTTAGGCTTTTAGTGTTTTTATCCAGAGGTCGGGGTTTGGAATTAGGTGTATTCCTATTTAGAAGATTTATAGATGATCTGTTCTTAATTTGGGAAGGTGATCTTACAACAGCGACAGAGTTTTGTCAGATGCTGAACATTAATACTTGGGGGATAAATTTTACGTTCAACATACAACCAATTGAAATCGATTTTTTGGATTTAACAATAGTCAAAACTACGAGTAAAATCATCACCCGTACCCACTTCAAAAAAGTGGATAGCAATAGCTATTTGGACTATAAGAGCAGCCACTATCATAAGTGGCTAAAAAACATCCCATATAGTCAGTATAAAAGAATTAGAAAAAACTGTACATCGAACAAAGACTTTAACGATCAAAGTCGTATCTTACAAAAAAGATTTAAAGAAAAAAATTATCCAAAAAAACTCCTCTCTGATGCATACAAAAAAACAGTGATTTTAAGTCAAGAGGATTGTTTGCCCCCTAAGGTTACACTATCAAATGGTATTGAAGCTGTTGATATAATAGACACAAAAAAAGCGAAAGATGAACAAATAAAAAAGTTTTTCTCCTTCAACTTCATAACTAAATATAACGCTGCACACAAAAATATCAAGGATATCATGAATAAATATTGGTACATTTTACACACTGATCCGTTTTTAAAAAATAGCCTACCTTTAAAACCAATGATTACTTTTAAGAGAGCAAAAACTATGAAGAACATTTTAGCACCGAGTAAGATTAATTTTTCTGGAAGACAAACGATGCCCCAACAAAATACTATGTCCTCATGTGCATATTTAAAGGGGAGCTCCAAATGCAGGAAAAAGAAATGTTTATGTTGTCTTAGTATACGCACCACAGATTCTTTTAAATCAAACCAAACAAAAAACGAGTACCAAATCGAAACACAGTTAAATTGCCAGTCAAATTACGTTATCTACCTCATTGACTGTGTCTGCGGTCTACAATATGTAGGAAGAACAATCCAATTCTTGCATTGTCGGCTAAATAAACATCGTTCTAACTGTAAGAAAAAATTCCTCTTGCACAGTGTCTCCAAACACTGTACTTTGTTTCATAATAATGACTTTAGTTGTTTCCATATTACACCAATTGAACATATAAATGACAACCGAGCGGACAGATATGATTTACTGTGCAAGAGAGAAATCTTTTGGATATACAAATTGAAGACCCTAAAACCTGCAGGTTTGAATGAAATGACAGAGATGATAATTTAATATAACGAATTTACTTTAGATGAATCCCATTATATGGAAATAAATGGGAAATTCGTTATATGTAATTATATATGTGTATACATATACGAAGTTCCTCAACAAGTCGTAAATATCGTATCGAAAGAAATAATTTGTTTGACATTAAAAATCAAAACCACCAAACTTTGATCATTTGTGAGTAACACCAAGACCAGTACAATGATAAAACTGGCACTATTATAACTTTTGACGAAAATAGTATAGTTATGCGCACATCATTTATAAAAATATATATATATATGTGTGTACCAATATAGAATCTGCACAAAAACTATCTTAGTTTGGTATTTACGAATTTGTATAGCAAAATAGACAAACTGAATAAAATGAGCAAAAGGAGAATCTATCTTTAATATTACGTCCAGAAATAACGATTACTAGAATGGTACTCCACCTGTAGCCTGAGTTTTCTTTAGGACAATTATATTCAGGAAATGAACTAACATAGACTCTAAAATAGTCAGAAAGGAAGCTATGTTTTAAGCTTTCCCCTTTTTAAATCATTCTTCTTTTTATAAATACCCTTTTAACCCTATTAAATTTTAAACTTATTTATAATATATACATTTTAAAATAATACAATTATATATGTGCATTTTTTTGGTATATATGTATACCTTCAATCCCGTTTAATACAGGATGTTTTCAACAGCTGGACATATTCCAAGCATAACACACAGAAATGAATCATCTTTCATTGGACATTTGTACATAGTTCATATATATCATATTTTTTATATTTTTTTACTTTGATTGTAATCATATGTACACTTTGATATGTAATTTGAGTTGGTGTTTTTATTTGTGTATCTGACCCGGTAGTTCTTGTTTTTAATTGACCTTTCACTTGGTTATTTAACCGACACCCCACCCTTTCATTTACATACTACCTGAGGAAGAAACCGGTCCGGTTTCGAAACTGTTCATTGTTAAACAGTTGTGCTTTTATATCTTCTTGTATCAATAAATCCTTTCAACACCGACTATACCGTTATCCTTGAGGAACTTGGAATACACGTCCTTTGGAAGATCCTATTGATCAATAGCGCATAGAAGACACCCGTTTTTTTGGCTTTTTTGCTTTTATTCCTTCATGAATATTTTCCGGCAGGCTTCTCCTGCAGCCTACCTGTACACTCAGGACCTGGGCAGCATCTATCATGATCTGACCGGGGTACTTTATTTAAAAAAAAAACAGTGTGGATTCCCAATCGACGTAGACCACACAAGCAAAATTTTGGGGCTGGTTTTGTAGATGTATTTTCAGATTTTACCCAGAATACCACTTTAAGGCTATCATTGTATGTGTCCACCCAAATACATTGCATTACTTATTTTGTACTAATCTTTAGTTACAGCCTATTTTATAGAGCAGCATTTAGTTTTCTTCTGGATGTGATTTGAAACAGTTGATAAGCTTGTCATCAGACACAAGGTTAGCTAAACTCTCATGATACCGGGGACAATTAGTTGTTTCTACGTCAGTTTATTGTACAGTGCCTGGTGGATGTTTTCCAGAATGCAAGTCATAAGGTTCTATAGAGACATTGAACTTAAAAGAAGCCACAAGACAGTTGGGTGATGAGGGGACCTATGAGAAAATGGCAGGTGACACAACTTGCTCATATCTAAGAAAACTTTGATCCCTGTTGCGTCGTAATGTGGAAATTTGTGGTATTTAAAAAGAACTAGGTGAAAAACTGCTCCCTTTGTAGTCCTTATTGATTTGTTTTTTTATCGAATGTGCATAAGTCCATAATGGAGCCCCATAAATGCCCTACAGTCTCAGGAACCAAACTAGATACCTAAAATAGAGGCTGAATTGGTTCCAGACACCCATCATAGAATGTTCTTCCTCTTACCTGCTTGACACACATGATTTACTAAAATCGATTGATTCAGTGATCTGGCAGACCAGTTGTAAGCTAGCAACGATTAATGTAGAAAGTTTTGCACACCCACATGCGGCAAGATATGGGTGTACATATAGTGAGTACTACAGATTCTTGGGGTGCACAGAGTGATGATGGTAGGGAGAAAAGAGTAGTCTTCGAGAGGTGCTGCTACACACGGGATATCATGCAAACCCATGAACAATGATAAATCACGTATGCAAAAAGAAGTTTCAAAGGTTTATTATAGAAGTAAAGTGGCAACGCGTTTCAATGCTGGATCAGCATCTTCATCAGGCCATAAGACCTTCAATTTTTATGTTCTTATATACTAAGTTGTTTACAGAAAAAAAACCGCCAAAGAAACGGAGGTCAGAGGGCAATGATGACGTCATTAACGGGAACAAAAGATCAAAGGACGCATCATTTACATCAGAGATACATATTTAGCTAAAACAACAGAAACAATGTAATACATCCACAATTATCAATATTAAAATGCAGCACAAATGTTAATCAGAAAATAACTAAAAGTTTGTCATTAATAACACAGTAAAAACTATATTAAAAGGAAATATATTATATATATATAAAAAGAATGGGACAATAAATTAGTTGTGTTATTAATGACAAACTTTTGGTGATTTTCTACTTCTATAGCCACTTTACTTCTATAATAAACCTTTTAAACTTCTTTTTGTATACGTGATTTATCATTGTTCACGGGTTTGCATGATATCCCGTGTGTAGCAGTGCCTCTCGAAGACTCCTTTTCTCCATACCATTATCACTATTCACTGCGGTCTCCTGAAGGATCACCGGCATCGAGTCTTGGCAGCAGCACACATGGTATTCAGAGCCTATATACATCCTCAACCAGGTTAGTAGTATATTGATTTTGTTCTACTGTAATCCACCTGGTTAATCTGCACTATGTGGCGCCGTGTTTTTTGCTTTTATTTTCCTGGGGTGCACAGACAAAAGTAGGAAATGTAAGCAATTTATTGAAGATGCCTTGTCTCATAATCTTTAAATTTGGCTCCTAGTGGATTTGACAGCTGTTAAGAACAGGGTTAGGGATGTCAGTCGCACCAATCTTCGCCGCCCTCCTCCTGGCACTGTTTGAGGAGGATTTTATATATATATATATATATATATATATATATATATATACACATACTACAAGCTATTAATTTCTGACCCAGCTTTGTCAGGGATAGATAGTCGTAGGCCGATTTGTTTCTTTCCGAAGGTGCAAAAACCGTAGGGACCATCTAGTTAAGGGTCACCTACATAAAGCTAGGGCGATCACAATTGTGGAAATTGCTCTTTTTGTTCGCTTATGTGTAGGCAGAAAAGGCTAAGATTAGGTCCTGTTACACACTGTGTCCGTGATTTTGTCACTTGCCGTTCAGACTTTGAAGTCTATGTACTATTCTGTTCTTGTGGCTTTCTACATAGAAAATACATTTCATCTCCTTTTTAAAAGTATAAGAGAACAAGTCTGTTCTCTGGAAACAGGGAAGGGTTGCTCCAGAGTCATACACTCATTCATGGGGGGAAGCGCATTAGATAATAAAGACCAAGGCATTGAGTTTTCTGGGATTGAATGAAAGAAACAATCTCAGTTTTTTTTTAAAAACAGATAATATATCCAAACATGATTATAAGGTGCTGCCACTTTTCCATACCTGTTCTGTAATTTTTGTATGGTTTTTATTTTTATTAATCTCTCTGGGAGTTGTCTCCCTTTTTTAATCTATAAAGGATTTGTTTTTGGGGCGCTACCTGTAGGGCCCGCAAGAAGCGCGTGTAGGATGAAATGGCTTTTATCCATGTTTTGCTAATTATATCAACCACGTTGTGTCTCTTTCCAAGATGAAATAAAATAATATTTTTATGAACCGATGAGTTCTGCAGCTTTTCTCTACTTTCATTGTAAATTGATAACTATTCTTTAGAGACATTGAACCAGCAGGGATTTTCTCTGAAATCTGCAGTGTCAGGATTGCCGCTCCGAACTATATTCCAGGCTATATCTCTGGATCTGTACAAGATAAACAATGCAATTTGTTTGCAAAGGGAACTGGTACTGATCAAACATTTTATCTGAATTTTATAAATAAACTGCAAAATTATTCCAAAGGTGGACATAAGGTATGCTTTAAGTGCTATACTTTTGTGCACTGTGGTTGGCATGCATTAATCTTTTAGTTTACTGATTCCATGCATATCATCCCAGCCAATTGCTGTTTATTTGTGCTGTTTAATATCTTAAATACGAGTGGTTCATTTTAAGTATCATCTGCTAAAGCCAAGATGCCCCTTCTAATGTTTAGAATATGTCAAGACACTTAACCTCTGGGCTGTAATTATTACTGTTTTATATTTTTATATGATTACAGTGATGATTTCTGTTTTTCTTGCTGTGTGTTTAAAATAGTGTATATCCTTAAGCTCTTAATCAAGCAGAATTTCTAAATTGCCAATCAGTCAGTAATTGCAACACTCATTATATCTAATTGGCTTAAAACAAGTTGCATACATTACAAAAAGGGTAAAAAGTGCCAGGGAGTCTAGTCCTGAACAGGCACAACCTAGTAAATATGCCTGTCTGGCTGACATAAGGGATGCCAATCCAGGGCCAGCATCACTACAGCAGGGCATTGCTCCAAGCAACCAGGACAATGACAGCTGTAGGAAGGATGGGAGTAGGAGTGCAGCAAAGGTCAGACAGATGCTGGTGGTAGGGCATTCTATTATTAGCTGTTCAGATAGGGTCATCTGTCGCAGCGACCGTGAATGCCGAACAGTGTGTTGTCTGACGTGTGCTCGGGTTCGGCATATTGTGGATCGAATAGACAGATTGCTGGGTGGGGCTGGGGAAAACCCGGTAGCCATGGTACACATTGGTACCAGTGATAAAGTCAGTGGGCGATGGAAGGTCCTTAAAAATTATTTTAGGTGACTAGGAGAGAAGCTGAAATCCAGGACCTCCAAGGTAGCGTTTTCAGAAATCCGACCAGTGCCAGTTCCCTTTAATATCAAAACAATATATCTTGAAAGAAAAAAAGGACCAAAGACGGCACTGCTACTCAATAAAGTAAATAATTAATCAATGATATTGATGTTTTATTGCAATCAGGCTACGCGTTTCAATGCCGCACTGGCATCTTCATCAGGCCTTATCGATAAGGCCGTCTTTGGTCCTTTTTTTCTTTCAACATATATTGTCTCCATTACTGTGGCCTTTTGGCTTTACCGGTTGGGATCTCGGCAGCAGCACTCACTCCATACTGCAATTCCAACGCGAATATTCTTCTACCCTGTGGCGAGCATTCATTTGTATTTACTGACTGCTACTCCTTGGATTTACTTACACTATGTGGCGCCGTGCTTTTTTCTTTATTTCCATATCTTTAATATCAAAAGGCCTCATTTAGCAAAAATATGTACTAGGCTTGATCTAAGAGGACCAAAAAACCTTATTCAAATCCGTCCTGGGGAACATTAGAAGATTATCTTGTAATGTCTTTTGGACTTTGTAATGCCCGAGTCACTTTCCAACATTTTATCAATGATGTTTTCAGGGATGTTACAAACAGTGGGTTGTGCAAGGTCAGGTACAAGCAGGTAATCAGGATGGACGGCAAAGGTTCAGTGATCAAAAGCGACGGGTAATCAGAATAAATCAGCAGGTAGAGACGAGAATACAAGCCGTGGTCGGGTACACGAAATGTCAGCAGGAAACAAGATACCAAACAGCAAGAACTAGCCAGGTCAAGGAGCCTTTACTCAAGCATCTTCCTGTGGGGGAAGCTGCCTTAAATAACCCACAGGTACAGGAGAGTGGCTGGAGGCAGACCGCAGCATTTAGTTTCTCAAAGGGTCAGTGCATGCACCCATTGGACAGAAACTGGAGCACGGCAGCCAGGGGCTAGGAGAATAGTGTGGCGGGCAAAGAGAGGATGCCGGCGATCAGGAGGCATTAGAAGGGACTTTATGGATCAATTTGAAAAAGCCTTCCTTAGTGATTTTTTAATTGTTCAGACAATCTTAAGGAGGCATTGTCTGCACTGTACTATAACGATTTTGAAAACATTGCTTATACATTAAACTTTAGAAATGTGAGTTTGAACAAACTACAATTTAATTTCTTGGGTACAGTAAATTATATCTCAAGAAGGTCTGAGTATGGACCCTAGTCAAATCCAGGCTGTTGTTGACTGGCCAACACCAAAAAAATTCAAAAGTATTTAATAGATTTATTTATTTTGCTAACTTTTGCAGAAAGTTAATTCGAGACTTCTTCAAGATCATAGAACCAATCACTCAACTCACAAAAAAAAAAATGTTCACTTTACTTGGACACTTGAGTCTCAGGATGCTTTCATTAAATTAAATTAAAGACTCTCTTTACATCAGCGCTCATATTAATTCATCCAAATTCAGAGTTACCTTTCACTGTTGAGGTTGATGCATCTGATTTTGCAGTAGGGCCGTCTTATCTCAGCACTCAGGAGACAAGATATTGCTGCAGCCTTCTCGTCAAATGTCCTCATCTGAAAAGTGATATGATATCAAAACTAAAGAACTGCCAGCAATAAAAAAAATAATTTCTGAATTGAAGACATCTTTTGGAGAGAATTGCTAATTCTGTAACTGTATTTATTGATCATAGAAATTGTGAATTTGTCAGTGATGCCAAAAGATTATCCTCCAGATTAGAAAGAGTCCACACAGAAAGACAAGTGTGACAGGTCAATATTATCTGAAAAGAACTTTGAAGGTGCTACTGATTCAAAAGAGTTTCTGACTCTGCTTAATGATAGATATGAAAATGACTCATTGCTCAGTGATCCTCCAAGGAGTGTCAATTTTTTTTTAACCCTTTCATGACCAAGGATCATTGATGCCCCTGTGTCCAGGTCAAATTTTTCATTTCTGATATGCACTTCTTTAAACGATAATATCTTTGCAACCGCTTTAAATATCACAACTATTTTTAGGTTTTCATTTTCTAGATTAGCTTAACTAGTTCCATGATTTAAAATTTTATTATGAGAAGACAAATCAGTAAAAACATGGAAAAAACACGGTTTTTGTAATTTTTTTTATATATACTTATCTATATGTGTGTATATATATATATATATATATATATATATATATATATATATACATATATATATATATATATATAGTGAAGGAAATAAGTATTTGATCCCTTGCTGATTTTGTACGTTTGCCCACTGTCAAAGACATGAACAGTCTAGAATTTTTAGGCTAGGTTAATTTTACCAGTGAGAGATAGATTATATAAAAAAAACAACAGAAAATCACATAGTCAAAATTATATATATTTATTTGCATTGTGCACAGAGAAATAAGTATTTGATCCCCTACCAACCATTAAGAGTTCAGCCTCCTCCAGACCAGTTACACGCTCCAAATCAACTTGGTGCCTGCATTAAAGACAGCTGTCTTAAATGGTCACCTGTATAAAAGACTCCTGTCCACAGACTCAATTAATCAGTCTGACTCTAACCTCTACAACATGGGCAAGACCAAAGAGCTTTCTAAGGATGTCAGGGACAAGATCATAGACCTGCACAAGGCTGGAATGGGCTACAAAACCATAAGTAAGACGCTGGGTGAGAAGGAGACAACTGTTGGTGCAATAGTAAGAAAATGGAAGACATACAAAATGACTGTCAATCGACATCGATCTGGGGCTCCATGCAAAATCTCACCTCGTGGGGTATCCTTGATCCTGAGGAAGGTGAGAGCTCAGCCGAAAACTACATGGGGGGAACTTGTTAATGATCTCAAGGCAACTGGGACCACAGTCACCAAGAAAACCATTTGTAACACATTACGCCATAATGGATTAAAATCCTGCAGTGCCCGCAAGGTCCCCCTGCTCAAGAAGGCACATGTACAGGCCTGTCTGAAGTTTGCAAATGAACATCTGGATGATTCTGAGAGTGATTGGGAGAAGGTGCTGTGGTCAGATGAGACTAAAATTGAGCTCTTTGGCATTAACTCAACTCGCCATGTTTGGAGGAAGAGAAATGCTGCCTATGACCCAAAGAACACCGTCCCCACTGTCAAGCATGGAGGTGGAAACATTATGTTTTGGGGGTGTTTCTCTGCTAAGGGCACAGGACAATGACCCGAAACATACAGCCAAGGCAACAAAGGAGTGGCTCAAAAAGAAGCACATTAAGGTCATGGAGTGGCCTAGCCAGTCTCCAGACATTAATCCCATCGAAAACTTATGGAGGGAGCTGAAGATCCGAGTTGCGAAGCGACAGCCTCGAAATCTTAATGATTTACAGATGATCTGCAAAGAGGAGTGGGACAAAATTCCATCTAACATGTGTGCAAACCTCATCATCAACTACAAAAAACGTCTGACTGCTGTGCTTGCCAACAAGGGTTTTGCCACCAAGTATTAAGTCTTGTTTGCCAAAGGGATCAAATACTTATTTCTCTGTGCACAATGCAAATACATATATATAATTTTGACTATGTGATTTTCTGTTTGTTTTTTTATATAATCTATCTCTCACTGGTAAAATTAACCTAGCCTAAAAATTCTAGACGGTTCACTATTGGTTTCCTTCGATGTAACATCACTGTACACTTCTATTAATCATAACAGAGGGCTAGATGCTGTGAGACGTAAGTTATCTGGCTCTGACTATGATGTCACATCTTGTGAGTTTATCATGGCACTTATTGAGCTTATTTTGACATCTAACTATTTTTTGTTTAATGACAAATATTACATTCAACTCAAAGGAACAGCCATGGGGTCCAACATGGCTCCGACTTATGCCAACATTTTTATGGACATGATGGAGGAGATGTCTATGTATGTGTCCCACCACTTCCAATGGGTCTTGAGGTGGGGGCGATACATAGATGACATCTTCCTCATCTGGACTGATACAGAAACCTCACTGAAAGAGTTTCATCAATTTATCAACTCCTTAGATACTGACATTCAATTTACCATGGTATATTCCACAGAGTCCATTCAATTCTTGGATGTTACAGTGATGGCCATCGACAATATTCTGAAAACTAAATTGTATGTGAAAGACACCGATCGCAATACACTCTTAAGATATGAAAGCTGTCACCCTAAAAATATGATTAAATCATTACCTTACAGCCAGATGATCAGGGTAAAGAGGATTACAGATGATCATGATGATCTGACTAAATCATTGGATATCATGACCTCCAATTTTTGGGAGAGAGGATATCCCAGATCATTAATCTCAATGCATAGAGATAAAATTTGTGATACACCGAGAGAGAAATTATTCAAAACTTCAAAACAACATAGACCCAAAAGAATCCCTTTTATCTCCACATACAATGAATTAAGTGGGGACATCTTTAGGATAATGAACAAACATTGGCCTATTTTGAGAGATAGTTATGAACACATTGACGAACTAAACAATGGACCATTGATGTCATATAGACGAACACAAAACTTTAGAGATAGACTGGTTAAGACAAAGTCAAAGAATGTAAAAATGCTTCACAGTCTTTATTACAACCACTGAAATTGGGTAATTTTCCCTGCTATCATTGTGTAAACTGTACATATATGTGCAGAGGTAATGTTTTTATACACCCTCAAACTGGGAGAAACTATAATATCAGACACACACTTACCTGTGATTCTGATTGGGTTGTCTATGCGCTATGGTGCCCTTGTCAATTAGTATACGTAGGTGAAACTACCTGCACATTTAAAACTCGCCTAAATAATCACAGATTTTCAATTAGGAAGAAAAAACTAGATTTACCTGTTGCAAAACATTTTGCTGAGAAAGGACACACTGAGAGAACTCTAAAATTTATGATCCTTGACCATATTCCACCATTACACAATGGTGGCCATAGACATATGGCTTTACATAAGAGGGAATTGAAATGGATATTCTCACTGAATACATTGAGACCTAACGGACTCAATGTAGAATTTAATGTGGATAGGATTACTGTGTAACGTTTTGTCTCCCCCTCTCCCCCATGTATTCTCGTCTCTGGTCCTCATTGGTCATCTTTTTGGGTGACATGTTTTTATTATATTACGCTTTATTAGTATATTTCCTTGTTATTAATATATTTGTTTTGTATCATTCTAGATCCCAACAGAACTTCGGGACCATTCTCTTATCATCATTGGTCCATATGTATTCGCAAAAATTGATTGCTGGTGTTAGACTTAGTCCCAACCTATACAATAAAGATAATTCTAAATATACATTGCTTAGTTCTTGTCTCTTATGGTGATAGTCAGTAGAAAATATTGGGTTGATTACCCAGGTATAAACTTTTTATTGATATAAATATCGCTTTTGCGGATTTGGTATTGCATCGATGAATATAGGTCCGTTACACGTTTGTGATCTTTTTGGATTCCCCATATACATTACATTGTGTTTGGATGGATCCTAGAGTTCCTGGGGACTAGAGCCCTTTCGACCACGGAAGTGTGGCCAGGGATCTGGTATACCCGCGTGTGGACCTTTAGGTGAACTTTATCCGTCAACACATGTGAATCACTAGAGATATTGCTATAACAGCACTGACTATCCCCACGAGCGTATTTTAGATCAAGTTTTGATCTTTTTCCTGGTTGGGACTATATACTATACCAGCAGCGATTGTGCTACAACATTTACCTCTCTAATCACACAGAGCCTTGTGATTGGTGGTTGCCTGACAACGGTGGACGCTTTGCGAGGGAGGTGCTCGGGGCGGAGAATGCGTTGTCTGCGCTCCTGAAGCATCCTGTTGCATAGCGACGTAAAACTTCCGGTCTTCCAACCGGATGTCGGTAGCATATACACACACCCACATATCTTGCAATACCACGCTTTGTGTACTGATTGCTGTTATATACATAACCTGTACGCGATTTGGATGAAGAAGGTCCTGAAGCTCTGATTGGTGAGGGGAACTAACGTGATTAGTTCTGACACAACTGTTGTATATATGATTATGTTGTAATCACGTATTGTTGCATATTTATTATGCGATACTGTTGTTTATTATATATGTATTTGCACTTTATGTATCAATATCTTGATTTTATTTGATACCATACATACACACAATGCTTTGTAATTTTGGCACTTTGCACTTTATTTGTATTTTAATGAGATTAATTATGTAAATGCTCTTTTGCTCTTTATAAACTGTTATCACTCAGTATGTCACCATGCTTGATAAAAGGTCCTATTGTAGGACAGAAACGTCGCTGTCTGTTGGCTGAATAAACCACTTATTTTTCACATTTTGGAGTGCTGCAAGATTTCTACTTTTATTATATATATATATATATATATATATATATATATATATATATATATATATACTGTGTGTGTGTGTGTGTGTATGTGTGTGTATGTACACATATATATATATATATATATATATATATATATATACACTACCGTTCAAAAGTTTGGGGTCACCCAGACAATTTTGTGTTTTCCATGAAGACTCACACTTATATTTATCGAATGAGTTGAAAAATGACTAGAAAATATAGTCAAGCCATTGACAAGGTTAGAAATAATGATTTTTATTTGAAATAATAATTTTCTCCTTCAAACTTTGCAGACCTTTGGCATTCTAGCTGTTAATTTGCTGAGGTAATCAGGAGAAATTTCACCCCATGCTTGCAGAAGCCCCTCCCACAAGTTGGATTGGCTTGATGGGCACTTCTTGCGTACCATACGGTCAAGCTGCTCCCACAACAGCTCTATGGGGTTGAGATCTGGTGACTGCGCTGGTCACTCCATTACAGATAGAATACCAGCTGCCTGCTTCTTCCCTAAATAGTTCTTGCATAATTTGGAGGTGTGCTTTGGGTCATTGTCCTGTTGTAGGATGAAATTGGCTCCAAACAAGCGCTGTCCACAGGGTATGGCATGGCGTTGCAAAATGGAGTAATAGCCTTCCTTATTCAAAATCCCTTTTACCTTGTACAAATCTCCCACTTTACCAGCACCAAAACAACCCCAGACCATCACATTACCTCCACCATGCTTGACAGATGGCGTCAGGCACTCTTCCAGCATCTTTTCAGTTGTTCTGCGTCTCACAAATGTTCTTCTGTGTGATCCAAACACCTCAAACTTCGATTCGTCTGTCCATAACACTTTTTTCCAACCTTCCTCTGTCCAATGTCTGTGTGCTTTTGCCCATATTAATCTTTTCCTTTTTATTAGCCAGTCTCAGATATGGCTTTTTCTTTGCCACTCTGCCCTGAAGGCCAGCATCCCGGAGTCGCCTCTTCACTGTAGACGTTGACACTGGCGTTTTGCGGGTACTATTTAATGAAGCTGCCAGTTGAGGACCTGTGAGGCGTCTATTTCTCAAACTAGAGACTCTAATCAGTGGCGTAACTACCGCCGTAGCAACCATAGCGGCTGCTACGGTGCCCACGGCATGAGGAAGCTCGTGTCGCCCGCCGGCACGGGCCCCTACCATGGCCGGAGGCTCCGCTAGCAGCCGCTATGGCTGCTACAGCGCGACGCCACTGAACACTACGGCAGAGCAGGGAGGTATATCCCTGCTCTGCCATTAAACAAAAGACATGTATCCCCTATCCACAGGATAGGGGATACATGTGTGATCGCTGGCATTGATAGGGAGAACGGGGGACTGAAAGTCCCCTGAAGTTCTCCATCACAAACCTCAGACTTCTGGGGTCTGTGACGGCAGCTCCGTAGAAATGAATGGAGCGCCGGTCGCGCTTGTGCGCATGCGTGACCAGTGCTCCTTTCATTTTTATTGAGCTGCGCAGACGCCGGAAGTCAGAGGTTAGTCATGGAGAACTTGGGGGGAATTTTGTTCCCCCGTTCTCCCTATCGCTGCCAGCGATCACACATGTATCCCCTCTCCTGTGGAGAGGGGATACATGTATTTTGTAGGACACGCTGTAGGCCGGCTTTTTTTTGGGGAGGGGGGACACTGTATGGCATTCCCTACAGGGGGGGCTGTATGGCGTTCCCTACAGGGGGGGGCTGTATGGCGTTCCCTACAGGGGGGGCTGTTTGGCGTTCCCTACAGGGGGGGCTGTATGGCGTTCCCTACAGGGGGGCTGTATGGCGTTCCCTACAGGGGGGGCTGTATGGCGTTCCCTACAGGGGTGGGCTGTATGGCGTTCCCTACAGGGGGGCTGTATGGCGTTCCCTACAGGGGGCTGTATGGCGTTCCCTACAGGGGGGGCTGTATGGCATTCCCTATAGGGGGGCTGTATGGCGTTCTTTACAGGGGGGGCTGTATGGCTTTCCCTACAGGGGAGGCTGTATGTCGTTCCATACAGGGGGGGCTGTGTGGCTTTCCCTACAGGGGGGGCTGTATGTCGTTCCCTACAGGGGGGGCTGTATGGCTTTCCCTACAGGGGGGCTGTATGGCGTTCCCTACAGGGGGGGCTGTATGGCGTTCCCTACAGGGGGTGGGGGCTGTATGGCGTTCCCTACAGGGGTGGGGGCTGTATGGCGTTCCCTACAGGGGGGGGGCTGTATGGCGTTCCCTACAGGGGGGCTGTATGGCGTTCCCTACAGGTGGGGCTGTATGGAGTTCCCTACAGGGGGGGCTGTATGGCGTTCCCTACAGGGGGGCTGTATGGCGTTCCCTACGGGGGGGCTGTATGGCGTTCCCTACAGGGGGGCTGTATGGCGTTCCCTACAGGGGGGGGCTGTATGGCATTCTCTACAGGGGGTGGGCTGTATGGCGTTCCCTACAAGGGGTGGGCTGTATGGTGTTCCCTACAAGGGGTGGGCTGTATGGCGTTCCCTACAGGGGGGGCTGTATGGCGTTCCCTACAGGTGGGGCTGTATGGCGTTCCCTACAGGGGGGCTGTATGGCGTTCCCTACAGGGGGGCTGTATGGCGTTCCCTACAGGGTGGGGCTGTATGGCGTTCCCTACAGGGGGTGGGGGCTGTATGGCGTTCCCTACAGGGGGGGGCTGTATGGCGTTCCCTACAGGGGGGCTGTATGGCGTTCCCTACAGGTGGGGCTGTATGGGGCTGTATGGCGTTCCCTACAGGGGGGCTGTATGGCGTTCCCTACAGGGGGGGGCTGTATGGTGTTCCCTACAGGGGGGGCTGTATGGTGTTCCCTACAGGGGGGGCTGTATGGCGTTCCCTACGGGGGGCTGTATGGCATTCCCTACAGGGGGTGGGCTGTATGGTGTTCACTACAGGGGGGGCTGTATGGCGTTCCCTACAAGGGGTGGGCTGTATGGCATTCCCTACAAGAGGTGGGCTGTATGGCGTTCCCTACAGGGGGGGCTGTATGGCGTTCCCTACAGGGGGGGCTGTATGGCGTTCCCTACAGGGGGCTGTATGGCGTTCCCTACAGGGGGGCTGTATGGCGTTCCCTACAGGGGGGGCTGTATGGCGTTCCCTACAGGGGTGGGGGGGGGCTGTATGGCGTTCTCTACAGGGGGGGTTGTATGGCGTTATCTACAGGGGGGGCTGTATGGCGTTCTCTACAGGGGGCTGTATGGCGTTCTCTACAGGGGGGCTGTATGGCGTTCACTACAGGGGGCTGTATGGCGTTCCCTACAGGGGGGGCTGTATGGCGTTCCCTACAGGGGGGGCTGTATGGCGTTCCCTACAGGGTGGGCTGTATGGCGTTCCCTACAGGGGGGGCTGTATGGCGTTCCCTACAGGTGGGGCTGTATGGCGTTCCCTACAGGGGGGCTGTATGGCGTTCCCTACAGGGGGGGCTGTATGGCGTTCCCTACAGGGTGGGGCTGTATGGCGTTCCCTACAGGGGGTGGGGGCTGTATGGCGTTCCCTACAGGGGGGGGCTGTATGGCGTTCCCTACAGGGGGGCTGTATGGCGTTCCCTACAGGTGGGGCTGTATGGCGTTCCCTACAGGGGGGGCTGTATGGCGTTCCCTACAGGGGGGGCTGTATGGCGTTCCCTACAGGGGGGGCTGTATGGTGTTCCCTACAGGGGGGGGCTGTATGGTGTTCCCTACAGGGGGGGCTGTATGGCGTTCCCTATGGGGGGCTGTATGGCATTCCCTACAGGGGGTGGGCTGTATGGTGTTCGCTACAGGGGGGGCTGTATGGCGTTCCCTACAAGGGGTGGGCTGTATGGCGTTCCCTACAAGAGGTGGGCTGTATGGCGTTCCCTACAGGGGGGGCTGTATGGCGTTCCCTACAGGGGGGGCTGTATGGCGTTCCCTACAAGGGGCTGTATGGCGTTCCCTACAGGGGGGCTGTATGGCGTTCCCTACAGGGGGGGCTGTATGGCGTTCCCTACAGGGGTGGGGGGGGCTGTATGGCGTTCTCTACAGGGGGGGTTGTATGGCGTTATCTACAGGGGGGGCTGTATGGCGTTCTCTACAGGGGACTGTATGGCGTTCTCTACAGGGGGGCTGTATGGCGTTCACTACAGGGGGCTGTATGGCGTTCCCTACAGGGGGGGCTGTATGGCGTTCCCTACAGGGGGGGCTGTATGGCGTTCCCTACAGGGGGGGCTGTATGGCGTTCCCTACAGGGGGGCTGTATGGCGTTCCCTACAGGTGAGGCTGTATTGCGTTCCCTACAGGGGTGCTGTATGGTGTTCTCTACAGGGGGGCTGTATGGCGTTATCTACAGGGGGAGGGCTGTATGGCGTTATCTACAGGGGGAGGGCTCTATGGCGTTATCTACAGGGGGAGGGCTGTATGGCGTTCCCTACAGGGGGGACTGTATGGCGTTAACTACAGGGGGGGCTGTAAAAAAGGCACTATCTACAAGGGGGGGTTGTGTGACACCCAGGGGAGGGGGGGCCCCAGTCAAAATTTGCTATGGGGCCCAGTCCTTCCTAGTTACGCCCCTGACTCTAATGTACTTGTCTTGTTGCTCAGTTGTGCAGCTTGGCCTCCCACTTCTCTTTCTACTCTGGTTAGAGCCTGTTTGTGCTGTCCTCTGAAGGGAGTAGTACACACCGTTGTAGGAAATCTTCAGTTTCTTGGCAATTTCTCGCATGGAATAGCCTTCATTTCTAAGAACAAGAATAGACTGTCGAGTTTCACATGAAAGCTCTCTTTTTCTAGCCATTTTGAGAGTTTAATCGAACCCACAAATGTAATGCTCCAGATTCTATACTAGCTGAACGGAAGGTCAGTTTTATAGCTCCTCTAAACAGTAAAACTTTACAGCGGTGCTAACATAATTGCACAAGGGTTTTCAAGTGTTTTCTAATCATCCATTAGCCTTCTAACACAGTTAGCAAACACAATGTACCATTAGAACACTGGAGTGATGGTTGCTGGAAATAGGCCTCTATACACCTATGTAGATATTGTAGAGGAATAATCGAGGCACTCACCGGAACTGGCAAAACAATTTCTTTATTACAAAAAGATCTCGGTCAGGATGTGGAATTGCCTACGGCCGTTTCACGTGCGTACACGCTTTCTCAAGGCCCTGGTGTCACTTCCTTCACCTGCCCTTTTATTTACAAATTAGTGCACATTGTTACATAACAAATAAAAGTTAAAAAAGACAGGAAAATGCACAGTATACTTTAGTGATTCATGCATCTGATACATTTTAATCTTAAAATGTCAATACTTCAGTATTGAATTATCTAAAAACAATAAGGTTCATGTTAAGAACGAACTAAGATCGTTCCGATCATTGAGACCGAGCGGTCCTAGCGCACCTGAAATTATCTCTGCCTCTCTTTGCAATAGAGATTTGTGTCTGTCTCCTCCTAACGCCAATGGCTTAATGTGAACAATGCCCACAAATCGCATACATCGAGCGTTATTTTCATGTTTCTCCTGCATATGTTGTATCAACCTAGGGCATCCCTCGCTTGTAATTAGTGATCGTATATGTTCACGAAATCTTATATACATAGGTTGTATAGTTTTTCCTATATAAAATCTACCACAATTACAGATCACTGCATATACAACATATTGGGTCCTACAGGTTATTAATCCATTAATTTCAAACGTAATGCCCCCTAAATTCAGGTTCCTTGTACGTATTATGAAATTGCAATAGTTGCATTGTCCACATCTATGGTTACCCCTAGGACTATTAGCTGTCAGCCAATTCTCTTTGCACTTTTCTTTTTGGGAAAAGCGGCCCCTGACCAATATATCTTTTACATTTTTACATCTACGAAAGGATACTATTGGTTTCCTAATTGCGACCTCCATGAGTAATGGGTCATTCTCAATTAGGTGCCAATTTTTTCGAATACTAGTTCGGATAACATCACTTATTGGGCTATAACCGAAGGATAGAATAAATCTCTGATCTTTTTTGATGAGAGGTTTTCGACTCTGTTTTTTATGATGAAATAATGATGTCTGTTTTATCTTGCTAGCTCTATTTAAAGCTTCTTTTACCAATTGTACTGGATACCCTCTTGCTTCTTGACTCATCTCATCTCATCTCATCTGCCTGCTCATAAAATGTCAAATCACTACTATTAATTCGTCTTAAACGTAAAAATTGAGCATAAGGTAAGGATTTAGTTATATGTCTAGGGTGATAGCTATCATATCGCAACAGTGTGTTGGTAGCTGTAGGTTTTCGATAACCTTTAGTCTGAATTGCACCCCCTTCTATTGTTACGTATACATCCAAAAATTCAATTTCTTGATTACCAAATTTATATGTAAAACTCATATTGGATGTATTTGCATTAAGGTATTTTACAAAATCTAGAAACTCTTGCTGTGTACCAGACCACACTACAAAAATGTCGTCTATATAACGCAGTATAGCTGTAGGTATTTGGCATAGGGATTAGATAGATTATATATCATTTGTTCTTCAAAATCCGCTAAAAATAAGTTTGCAAAAGTCAGAGCTACAGCAGTTCCCATAGCCGTTCCCGACTTTTGTCGATTCCAGATGTCATCGAACTGGAAGGAATTATGACTCAACATGTATTGTAATGCTTCACAAATGAAGTCAATAAAGGCATGATCACTTTTAGTGTACTGCAGTTGACGTCTAACAGCCTGTACACCGGCATCCTGAGGGATACGGGTGTATAGGCTCTCGACGTCAATACTGGCCTATTTAAATTCTTTTTGCCAACCAAAATCCATAATTATTGACAGGAAATCTTGTGTATCTTGAATAAGGTCACTGTAAGGAACCAGTACCCCCTTCCTTTAATTCCTGATCTCTTCAATCAGGTTCAGGGGGCCCAATGGTTCTCTAAGTTTGATCTACGGGGGGCTTATAACCTTATCCGCATCAAAGAGGGGGATGAGTGGAAGACTGCCTTTAACACGCCTGAAGGTTATTTCGAATACCTCGTCATGCCTTTTGGGTTGTGTAATGCTCCCGCGGTCTTCCAGAATTTCATAAATGAGATTTTGAGAGACTACCTGGGGGTATTTCTTGTAGTGTACCTTGATGACATACTTGTGTTTTCCAAGGACTGATCCTCCTACAGGGGGGGCTGTATGGCGTTCCCTACAGGTGGGGCTGTATGGAGTTCCCTACAGGGGGGGCTGTATGGCGTTCCCTACAGGGGGGCTGTATGGCGTTCCCTACGGGGGGGCTGTATGGCGTTCCCTACAGGGGGGCTGTATGGCGTTCCCTACAAGGGGTGGGCTGTATGGTGTTCCCTACAAGGGGTGGGCTGTATGGCGTTCCCTACAGGGGGGGCTGTATGGCGTTCCCTACAGGTGGGGCTGTATGGCGTTCCCTACAGGGGGGCTGTATGGCGTTCCCTACAGGGGGGCTGTATGGCGTTCCCTACAGGGTGGGGCTGTATGGCGTTCCCTACAGGGGGTGGGGGCTGTATGGCGTTCCCTACAGGGGGGGCTGTATGGCGTTCCCTACAGGGGGGCTGTATGGCGTTCCCTACAGGTGGGGCTGTATGGGGCTGTATGGCGTTCCCTACAGGGGGGCTGTATGGCGTTCCCTACAGGGGGGGCTGTATGGTGTTCCCTACAGGGGGGGGCTGTATGGTGTTCCCTACAGGGGGGGCTGTATGGCGTTCCCTACGGGGGGCTGTATGGCATTCCCTACAGGGGGTGGGCTGTATGGTGTTCACTACAGGGGGGGCTGTATGGCGTTCCCTACAAGGGGTGGGCTGTATGGCATTCCCTACAAGAGGTGGGCTGTATGGCGTTCCCTACAGGGGGGGCTGTATGGCGTTCCCTACAGGGGGGGCTGTATGGCGTTCCCTACAGGGGGCTGTATGGCGTTCCCTACAGGGGGGCTGTATGGCGTTCCCTACAGGGGGGGCTGTATGGCGTTCCCTACAGGGGTGGGGGGGGGCTGTATGGCGTTCTCTACAGGGGGGGTTGTATGGCGTTATCTACAGGGGGGGCTGTATGGCGTTCTCTACAGGGGGCTGTATGGCGTTCTCTACAGGGGGGCTGTATGGCGTTCACTACAGGGGGCTGTATGGCGTTCCCTACAGGGGGGGCTGTATGGCGTTCCCTACAGGGGGGGCTGTATGGCGTTCCCTACAGGGTGGGCTGTATGGCGTTCCCTACAGGGGGGGCTGTATGGCGTTCCCTACAGGTGGGGCTGTATGGCGTTCCCTACAGGGGGGCTGTATGGCGTTCCCTACAGGGGGGGCTGTATGGCGTTCCCTACAGGGTGGGGCTGTATGGCGTTCCCTACAGGGGGTGGGGGCTGTATGGCGTTCCCTACAGGGGGGGGCTGTATGGCGTTCCCTACAGGGGGGCTGTATGGCGTTCCCTACAGGTGGGGCTGTATGGCGTTCCCTACAGGGGGGGCTGTATGGCGTTCCCTACAGGGGGGGCTGTATGGCGTTCCCTACAGGGGGGGGCTGTATGGTGTTCCCTACAGGGGGGGGCTGTATGGTGTTCCCTACAGGGGGGGCTGTATGGCGTTCCCTACGGGGGGCTGTATGGCATTCCCTACAGGGGGTGGGCTGTATGGTGTTCGCTACAGGGGGGGCTGTATGGCGTTCCCTACAAGGGGTGGGCTGTATGGCGTTCCCTACAAGAGGTGGGCTGTATGGCGTTCCCTACAGGGGGGGCTGTATGGCGTTCCCTACAGGGGGGGCTGTATGGCGTTCCCTACAAGGGGCTGTATGGCGTTCCCTACAGGGGGGCTGTATGGCGTTCCCTACAGGGGGGGCTGTATGGCGTTCCCTACAGGGGTGGGGGGGGGCTGTATGGCGTTCTCTACAGGGGGGGTTGTATGGCGTTATCTACAGGGGGGGCTGTATGGCGTTCTCTACAGGGGGCTGTATGGCGTTCTCTACAGGGGGGCTGTATGGCGTTCACTACAGGGGGCTGTATGGCGTTCCCTACAGGGGGGGCTGTATGGCGTTCCCTACAGGGGGGGCTGTATGGCGTTCCCTACAGGGGGGGCTGTATGGCGTTCCCTACAGGGGGGCTGTATGGCGTTCCCTACAGGTGAGGCTGTATTGCGTTCCCTACAGGGGTGCTGTATGGTGTTCTCTACAGGGGGGCTGTATGGCGTTATCTACAGGGGGAGGGCTGTATGGCGTTATCTACAGGGGGAGGGCTCTATGGCGTTATCTACAGGGGGAGGGCTGTATGGCGTTCCCTACAGGGGGGACTGTATGGCGTTAACTACAGGGGGGGCTGTAAAAAAGGCACTATCTACAAGGGGGGGTTGTGTGACACCCAGGGGAGGGGGGGCCCCAGTCAAAATTTGCTATGGGGCCCAGTCCTTCCTAGTTACGCCCCTGACTCTAATGTACTTGTCTTGTTGCTCAGTTGTGCAGCTTGGCCTCCCACTTCTCTTTCTACTCTGGTTAGAGCCTGTTTGTGCTGTCCTCTGAAGGGAGTAGTACACACCGTTGTAGGAAATCTTCAGTTTCTTGGCAATTTCTCGCATGGAATAGCCTTCATTTCTAAGAACAAGAATAGACTGTCGAGTTTCACATGAAAGCTCTCTTTTTCTAGCCATTTTGAGAGTTTAATCGAACCCACAAATGTAATGCTCCAGATTCTATACTAGCTGAACGGAAGGTCAGTTTTATAGCTCCTCTAAACAGTAAAACTTTACAGCGGTGCTAACATAATTGCACAAGGGTTTTCAAGTGTTTTCTAATCATCCATTAGCCTTCTAACACAGTTAGCAAACACAATGTACCATTAGAACACTGGAGTGATGGTTGCTGGAAATAGGCCTCTATACACCTATGTAGATATTGTAGAGGAATAATCGAGGCACTCACCGGAACTGGCAAAACAATTTCTTTATTACAAAAAGATCTCGGTCAGGATGTGGAATTGCCTACGGCCGTTTCACGTGCGTACACGCTTTCTCAAGGCCCTGGTGTCACTTCCTTCACCTGCCCTTTTATTTACAAATTAGTGCACATTGTTACATAACAAATAAAAGTTAAAAAAGACAGGAAAATGCACAGTATACTTTAGTGATTCATGCATCTGATACATTTTAATCTTAAAATGTCAATACTTCAGTATTGAATTATCTAAAAACAATAAGGTTCATGTTAAGAACGAACTAAGATCGTTCCGATCATTGAGACCGAGCGGTCCTAGCGCACCTGAAATTATCTCTGCCTCTCTTTGCAATAGAGATTTGTGTCTGTCTCCTCCTAACGCCAATGGCTTAATGTGAACAATGCCCACAAATCGCATACATCGAGCGTTATTTTCATGTTTCTCCTGCATATGTTGTATCAACCTAGGGCATCCCTCGCTTGTAATTAGTGATCGTATATGTTCACGAAATCTTATATACATAGGTTGTATAGTTTTTCCTATATAAAATCTACCACAATTACAGATCACTGCATATACAACATATTGGGTCCTACAGGTTATTAATCCATTAATTTCAAACGTAATGCCCCCTAAATTCAGGTTCCTTGTACGTATTATGAAATTGCAATAGTTGCATTGTCCACATCTATGGTTACCCCTAGGACTATTAGCTGTCAGCCAATTCTCTTTGCACTTTTCTTTTTGGGAAAAGCGGCCCCTGACCAATATATCTTTTACATTTTTACATCTACGAAAGGATACTATTGGTTTCCTAATTGCGACCTCCATGAGTAATGGGTCATTCTCAATTAGGTGCCAATTTTTTCGAATACTAGTTCGGATAACATCACTTATTGGGCTATAACCGAAGGATAGAATAAATCTCTGATCTTTTTTGATGAGAGGTTTTCGACTCTGTTTTTTATGATGAAATAATGATGTCTGTTTAATCTTGCTAGCTCTATTTAAAGCTTCTTTTACCAATTGTACTGGATACCCTCTTGCTTCTTGACTCATCTCATCTCATCTCATCTGCCTGCTCATAAAATGTCAAATCACTACTATTAATTCGTCTTAAACGTAAAAATTGAGCATAAGGTAAGGATTTAGTTATATGTCTAGGGTGATAGCTATCATATCGCAACAGTGTGTTGGTAGCTGTAGGTTTTCGATAACCTTTAGTCTGAATTGCACCCCCTTCTATTGTTACGTATACATCCAAAAATTCAATTTCTTGATTACCAAATTTATATGTAAAACTCATATTGGATGTATTTGCATTAAGGTATTTTACAAAATCTAGAAACTCTTGCTGTGTACCAGACCACACTACAAAAATGTCGTCTATATAACGCAGTATAGCTGTAGGTATTTGGCATAGGGATTAGATAGATTATATATCATTTGTTCTTCAAAATCCGCTAAAAATAAGTTCGCAAAAGTCAGAGCTACAGCAGTTCCCATAGCCGTTCCCGACTTTTGTCGATTCCAGATGTCATCGAACTGGAAGGAATTATGACTCAACATGTATTGTAATGCTTCACAAATGAAGTCAATAAAGGCATGATCACTTTTAGTGTACTGCAGTTGACGTCTAACAGCCTGTACACCGGCATCCTGAGGGATACGGGTGTATAGGCTCTCGACGTCAATACTGGCCTATTTAAATTCTTTTTGCCAACCAAAATCCATAATTATTGACAGGAAATCTTGTGTATCCTGTAAATAGGAAGGAATATTCTTTAATAATGGGCGCATAACCCAATCCAAATAGCGTGAAAGTGGCTCAGTAACTGATCCAATTCCCGCTATGATTGGACGGCCCAGAGGGGATTCAATTGATTTATGTACCTTTGGGATGAAATACCAATATGGTCTGTTAGGGAATGGTATAATTAATTTCTCTCCGAAGCTTTCAGAAAAGAAACCACCCTCAACCCCTTTTCTCAATAATGATCTCAATAGCCTCAGGTATAACGATGTTGGTTCCTGTTTAAGGATTTCATAAACCATATTATCATCTAGCTGGCGATGGGCCTCCTGAATATAATATTCTTTTGACAGTAATACTATGTTCCCTCCTTTATCTGCCGGTTTTAAAATAACATTTTTATTAGAACTTAACCATTTCAATGCCTTTCTTTCATCTACTGATAGATTGGGAGTGGCTGATGGATAAATGAAGCATTTTACATCGCGTAAAACCTCTTTTTGAAATAAATCCAATTGTGAACCGGCAGGTAAAGGAGGGTTAAAAGTGGATAGGTTCCCACCCTGAAATTTTTCAATATTATACAATTGTGGTTCATAATCCACTTCTTCTATAGGGACATCCATTAGAATATGTAACATTTTTCTATCTTCAGCAGAAAAATTATCATTTAAACTAAAGCCAGAGTACCCACAGTGACTTTCCTTTCTCCAATAGGAGGCACTTTTGTAGAAATATTACCAGAAAATACCCGATGCAAATTCATCTTACGTATTGATTTATAAAGATCTATTTCAAATTTCGTATAATCAAATTCGGAATTTATACAATAGTTGAAGCCCTTTGAAAGCAGAGAAAAGCAATCTGAAGTTAAAGTAAGATCAGACAGGTTAATCACAGTAATTACATTGGTAGAAACAGGTACATCTAAACCAGATATAGACATTGCATTATTAGAAGGGCAGTCTCTTACTGTCTCCAAGAGACCTGCTTTCGCTTGACTCCTGCGTAGTTGCCTCTTCTGCCTTTGGCGACCCCTTCTGATGTTCCTCCTAAAGGGTTGTTGTTCCCCTCAGTTACAGGACTAATAGAGATGTCCATCAACGGACCATGCCTGGTCACCTCTTCTCCATGGCTAGAATCTGATCCTGAATCGGTAGTCCAGTAATCAGTTGATTTATGCTGGGTCTTTTGACGTCTGAATTTTCATATCCTCCGATTACCCCAACTGAAGATATGACCGGTATCGAAATCTCCTTTGTCTCGGATAAATTTATCTTTCTTTCTTTCCTTTATTTCCGACTGAATTGGAATGATCTTCTTATCAACTCTTTTAATAAACATTTGGAATTGTATTTCAGTTTATCTCGTTTTTAATTCCATTTTAGCTTTTCCAAGTTGTTCCTTTATAGATGTATATTTTTTTCGGTACGGGTCAGTATTAACTCCGTTAAATTGAGTGAATGTTGTACATGCAGTTGTTTCCACCGTGCAGCAAATTCCACATCATCTTGATACTGCGAGATCTCCTTGTATATACGCAAGCCTCTGGGTGATCTGTTGCAGTCTTTGTACGATTGTAAGGAGTTGACAGTCCAGAACAGTTTAACTTCTTTTTCAGACAGGAACATGACCTTGTTCTCAAGAGCTTTCGTGCCCATCACCTGCAACTCATCCTGGAGATTGCATTGTGCAAAAAACGCATCCACATCCATACGACCTGCGATCAGCGCTGCTGAATCCAAAGTAGCCAAAGGCTCCACATGATCCACTGGGTTATTTTCCATGGCTGGTTATTTCAGCGTGCTCTAGCCCAAAATACACTGTATGCAATAAATGGGAAGAAGGAAGGAGGCTGGCACTGCCAAAACCGCTCAATCGGAATGGGAGTATAGAAGTATGGCTTTCTTTCTATTTGGATAATTGCAGGTAAATTGCCATGGAGTTGCTCATCGAAAGTGTAGCACAATCGGCTGAATATATTGTAGAGGAATAATCGAGGCACTCACCGGAACTGGCAAAACAATTTCTTTATTACAAAAAGATCTCGGTCAGGATGTGGAATTGCCTACGGCCGTTTCACATGCGTACACGCTTTCTCAAGGCCCTGGCGTCACTTCCTTCACCTGCCCTTTTATTTACAAATTAGTGCACATTGTTACATAACAAATAAAAGTAAAAAAAGATAGGAAAATGCACAGTATACTTTAGTGATTCATGCATCTGATACATTTTAATCTTAAAATGTCAATACTTCAGTATTGAATTATCTAAAAACAATAAGGTTCATGTTAAGAACGAACTAAGATCGTTTCGATCATTGAGACCGAGCGGTCTGAGACAGGTGCGCTAGGCCGTAGGCAATTCCACATCCTGACCGAGATCTTTTTGTAATAAAGAAATTGTTTTGCCAGTTCCGGTGAGTGCCTCGATTATTCCTCTACAATATATTCAGCCGATTGTGCTACACTTTCGATGAGCAACTCTGTGCCAATTTACCTGCAATTATCCAAATAGAAAGAAAGCCATACTTCTATACTCCCATTCCGATTGAGCGGTTTTGGCAGTGCCAGCCTCCTTCCTTCTTCCCATTTATTATACACCTATGTAGATATTGCATTAAAAACCAGACGTTTGCAGCTATAATAGTCACTTAGGACATTAAGTGTAAAGGATCTGCCAGATACAGCTTCTGTGTCGACGCCCGTGGATAATCAGTCTGCACCTGCTCCTATGTCTGTGAGACTGACTCCATCTACCACCACTCAGGATGGCAGGCTTAGGAGTGGGAGAGCCTATCACAGCCTGGCCAGACGGAGCTAGCTCCCGCCCACTGTCTATTTATACCTGCCTTTCCTGTTCCTCCTTTGCCTGTGATTCTGCTCTGCTTGTTTCCTGGCTCTGCTGCTGCTTGAACTACTGATCCTCTACTTGTTATTGACCCTGGCTTTACTGACTACTCTCCTGCTCAGCATTTTGTACCTCGTGCACTCCTGGTTTGACTCGACTCGTTAACTACTCTCGTTGCCCCATTTCCCTAGCTTCTGTGTACCCTTGTCTGTTTGTCTGTTGTGCACTTAGGGACCGTCGCCCAGTTGTACCCCGTCGCCTAGGACGGGTCGTTGAAAGTAGGCAGGGACTGAGTGGCGGGTAGATTAGGGCTCACCTGTCTGTCTCCCTACCCCGTCATTCCATAATGACAGGCCCATATACCTAGACTACCCTGGTCCCTGACACACTATGGACCCCCTTGAGACACTGGCTCAGCAAATGCAGGGCCTCTCCCTACAGGTCCAAGCTCTGGCTCAGAGGGACAACTAGCATGATGCTGCCCTGGTAGTGCCCCCCACCTCACCTCTTGAATCCCACCTCAAGTTGCCTGACCGGTTCTCAGGAGATCGGAAGACTTTTTTCTCCTTTCGGGAGAGTTGTAGGCTCTATTTTCGCTTAAAGCCCCACTCCTCAGGTTCTGAGAGCCAGCGGGTGGGTATAATTATGTCTCGGCTCCAGGACGGGCCCCAAGAATGGGCCTTCTCCTTGGCTCCTGACACCCCTGAACTTTCCTCCGTTGATCTGTTCTTTTCTGCTCTCGGGCTCATTTATGACGAGACTGACAAGACTGCCTTTGCCGAGAGTCAGCTGGTGACCTTACGTCAGGGTAAGAGACCTGTTGAGGAGTATTGTTCTGACTTTAGGAAGTGGTGTGTAGCTTCTCGGTGGAATGACCCTGCCTTGAGGTGCTAGTTTAGATTGGGTCTGTAGAACGCCCTGAAAGACCTGCTAGTTAGCTATCCCTCCTCTGACTCCCTAGATCAGGTTATGGCTTTAGCGGTACGTCTTGACCGACGTCTCAGGGAACGACGACTTGAACGTTTTTGTGCCTTATCCTCTGATTCCCCCATGATGCCACCCGAGGTTCCGTTGCTTCGTTCTTCCACGGAAAACTCGGATGTACCTATGTAACTCGGGGCCTCCGTGTCTCCCCAACAACGTAGAGAGTTCCACAGGAAGAATGGTCTCTGCTTCTACTGTGGGGATGACAAGCATCAAGTGAACAACTGTCCTAGGCGTAAGAATAAGCAGCCGGAAAACTTCCGCGCCTAAGTGATTATAGGGGAGGTCACTTGGGCGCACAGGTATTTCCCGTAAATATGAAGCCTAATAAAATCTTGCTTCCCTTTCAGGTCTCTTTTGGTGGTAGGTCTGCTACCGGCAGTGCCTTCGTGGATTCAGGGTCTTCTGCTAATATTATGTCTGTGGAATTTGCTATGTCTCTAGCTATGCCATTGATTGATTTGCCTAAACCTGTCCCGGTAGTGGGTATCGACTCCACTCCTCTTGCTAATGGTTATTTTACACAGCATACCCCTGTTTTTGAAGCAGTGCCCTGTACTGGTGATGCAGAGATTATCATCCGATTTGGTTTTAGGCCTTCCCTGGTTGCAGTTGCATAATCCCACGTTTAACTGGAATACTGGGGATCTTACCAAATCGGGTAATGAATGCATGATGTCATGTTTTTCTGTTAATTATATTTCTCTCCCTGAGGAGGTGAACACTCTACCTGAGTTTGTTCAGGACTTCGCTGATCTTTTCTCTAAAGAGGCCTCCGAAGTGTTACCTCCTCATAGAGAATACGATTGCGTAATCGATTTGGTACCAAGAGCTAAACTCCTTAAGGGTAGGATATTTAATCTCTCTTGTCCCGAACGTGAAGCCATGAGAGAGTATATCCAGGAAATCCTGGCCAAGGGTTACATTCGCCCCTCTACTTCTCCGGTAGGTGCTGGATTCTTCTTCGTAGGGAAGAAGGATGGTGGTCTTAGGCCATGCATTGACTACCGGAACTTGAATAAGGTCACTGTAAGGAACCAGTACCCCCTTCCTTTAATTCCTGATCTCTTCAATCAGGTTCAGGGGGCCCAATGGTTCTCTAAGTTTGATCTACGGGGGGCTTATAACCTTATCCGCATCAAAGAGGGGGATGAGTGGAAGACTGCCTTTAACACGCCTGAAGGTTATTTCGAATACCTCGTCATGCCTTTTGGGTTGTGTAATGCTCCCGCGGTCTTCCAGAATTTCATAAATGAGATTTTGAGAGACTACCTGGGGGTATTTCTTGTAGTGTACCTTGATGACATACTTGTGTTTTCCAAGGACTGATCCTCCCACATTGAGCATGCCAGGAAGGTTCTCCAGGCCCTTTGGGAAAACAAACTGTTTGCTAAGACCGAAAAATGTGTGTTTGGGGTGCAGGAAATACCATTTTTGGGTCAAATCCTCACTCCTCATGAATTCCGCATGGACCCCGCCATGGTCCAGGCTGTGGCGGAATGGGTCCAACCTGCCTCCCTGAAGGCGTTACAGTGCTTCCTGGGGTTCGCTAATTATTATAGGAGATTTATTCTAACTTCTCGGTCATCACTAAGCCTCTTACGGATCTCACTCGCAAAGGTGCTGATCTCCTCCACTGGCCTCCAGAGGTGGTCCAGGCTTTTGAGGTCCTTAAGAAGTGCTTTATCTCGGCCCCAGTGCTGGTTCAGCCCAACCAAATGGAGCCATTCATCGTGGAGGTTGATGCCTCCGAGGTGGGAGTTGCTGCTGTCTTGTCCCAGGGTACCAGGTTCCTCACCCATCTCCGTCCCTGTGCCTACTTCTCCAGGAAGTTTTCGCCCACTGAGAGTAACTATGATATTGGCAACCGCAAACTCTTAGCCATTAAATGGGCATTTGAAGAGTGGCGCCACTTCCTGGAGGGGGCTAGGTCCTCACCGACCACAAGAATCTGGTTTTCCTAGAATCTGCCCGGAGGCTAAACCCGAGACAAGCTCGATTGGTATTATTTTTTATCAGATTCAACATTTTGGTCACCTATAGGGCTGGGTCTAAAAATATTAAGGCTGATGCACTGTCGCGTAGCTTCATGGCCAGCCCTCCTTCGGAGGAAGATCCTGCTTGTGTTTTGCCTCCAGGTATAATCATTTCCTCTATTGATTCTTATTTAGTCTCCGAAATTGCGGCTGATCAAGGTTCAGCTCCCGGGAACCTTCCTTAGAATAAGCTGTTTGTTCCCCTGCAATTCCGACTAAGGGTACTTAGGGGAAATCATGACTCTGCACTATCTGGCCATCCAGGCATCCTGGGTACCAAGCACCACATTGCCAGAAACTACTTGTGGCCTGGGTTGCTTAAAGACGTTAAGGCCTACGTCGCCGCTTGTGAAGTTTGTGCTAGGTCCAAGACTCCTAAGTCCTGACCAGCGGGCTTACTATGTTCGCTGCCCATTCCCCAGAGACCTTGGACCCATATCTCCATGGATTTTATCACCGATTTGCCTCCATCTCAAGACAAGTCGGTGGTGTGGGTTGTAGTAGACCGCTTCAGTAAGATGTGCCACTTTGTGCCCCTCAAGAAACTACCCAATGCTAAGACGTTAGCTACCTTGTTTGTCAAATACATCCTGCGTCTCCATGGGGTTCCTGTCAATATTGTTTCTGACAGAGGGGTACAATTTGTTTCATTGTTTTGGAGAGCCTTCTGTAAAAAGTTGGAAATTGATCTGTCCTTCTCCTCGGCCTTCCATCCTGAAACTAACGGCCAAACTGAGAGGACTAATCAGTCTCTAGAACAATATTTAAGGTGCTTTATCTCTGACTGTCAATATGATTGGGTCTCATTCATTCCCCTTGCCAAATTTTCCCTTAATAACCGGGTCAGTAATTTGTCAGGGGTCTCCCCCTTTTTCTGTAATTTTGGGTTTAATCCACGGTTCTCCTCCGTTTCACCTGGTAGTTCCAACAATCCCGAGGTAGAGGTCGTTCATCGGGAACTGTGCACAGTTTTGGCCCAGGTTCAGAAGAAGTGTCCCAGAGCATACAAAAGACTCAGGCAGATAGAAGACGTGCTGCTAACCCCTTGTTTGTGGTCGGGGATTTGGTGTGGCTATCTTCAAAAAATTTGCGCCTTAAAGTCCCGTCCAAGAAGTTTGCTCCCCGGTTTATAGGGCCATACAAGGTCATTGAAGTCCTTAACCCTGTCTCCTTCCGACTGGAGTTGCCCCCGTCTTTTCGAGTACACGACGTGTTTCATGCCTCCCTCCTTAAACGCTGCTCCCCGTCCTTGGCTCCCTCGAGGAAACCTCCGGTCCCTGTTTTCACCCCTGAGGGGGTAGAATTCGAGGTGGCGAAGATTGTGGACAGCAGGATGGTCCAAGGCTCCCTCCAGTACCTGGTCCATTGAGGAGAGGACTTGGGTACCCGCCCGGGATGTTCACGCTGGGGTATTGCTCAGGAGGTTCCACCTTCGTTTCCCCAATAAGCCAGGTCCACCTAGAAAGGGTCCGGTGGCCCCTCATAAAAGGGGGGGGTACTGTAAAGGATCTGCCAGACACAGCTTCTGTGTCGACGCCCATGGGTAATCAGTCTGCAACTGCTCCTATGTCTGTGAGACTGACTCCATCTACCACCACTCAGGATGGCAGGCTTAGGAGTGGGAGAGCCTATCACAGCCTGGCCAGACGGAGCTAGCTCCCGCCCACTGTCTATTTATACCTGCCTTTCCTGTTCCTCCTTTGCCTGTGATTCTGCTCTGCTTGTTTCCTGGCTCTGCTGCTGCTTGAACTACTGATCCTCTGCTTGTTATTGAACCTGGCTTTACTGACCACTCTCCTGCTCAGCGTTTTGTACCTTGTGACGTCCTGGTTTGACTCGGCTCGTTCACTACTCTCGTTGCTCACGGTGTCTCCGTGGGCAGCTGCCCAGTTTCCTTAGCTTCTGTGTACTCTTGTCTGTTTGTCTGTCGTGCACTTACTGAGCGTAGGGACCGTCGCCCAGTTGTACCCCGTCACCTAGGATGGGTCGTTGCAAGTAGGCAGGGACTGAGTGGCGGGTAGATTAGGGCTCACCTGTCTGTCTCCCTACCCCGTCATTACATTAAGAATGTATAGAGTGCATTTCTGATTAATTTAATGTTATCTTCATTGATAAAAACTGTGCTTTTCTTGCAAAAATAAGAAAATTTCTAATTGACCCTAAACTTTTGAGTGGTAGTGTGTGTGTATATATATATATATATATATATATATATATATATATATATATATGTATATATATATCGAAAAATAAGCAGCAACTCCAAGGTTCAAGTGAAAAAATGGGTACTTTATTACCCGTGCAATAAAGTACCCATTTTTTCACTTGAACCTTGGAGTTGCTGCATATTTTTCGATTTATATGTACTTGGAACTTGGTCTGTTTCTTAGAGCTTGCAACCACACGCTGCCAGTGCTGCCTGACTCTGTATATACCTTAGAAATTTCCTTATTTTTTAAAGAAAAGCACAGTTTTTTTTCAATGAAGATAACATTAAATTAATCAAAAATACACTCTATACATTGTTAATGTGCTAAATGACTATTCTAGCTGCAAACGTCTGGTTTTTAATGCAATATCTACATAGGTGTATAGAGGCCCATTTCCAGCAACCATCACTCCAGTGTTCTAAGGGTACATTGTGTTTGCTAACTGTGTTTGAAGGCTAATGGATGATTAGAAAACACTTGAAAACCCTTGTGCAATTATATTAGCACCGCTGTAAACAGTTTTGCTTTTTAGAGGAGCTATAAAACTGACCTTCTTTTGAGCTAGGTCCTCACAGGTCCTCAACTGGCAACTTCATTAAATAGTACCCGCAAAACACCAGTGTCAACGTCTACAGTGAAGAGGCGACTCCGGGATGTTGGCCTTCAGGGCAGAGTGGCAAAGAAAAAGCCATATCTGAGACTGGCTAATAAAAGGAAAAGATTAATATGGGCAAAAGCACACAGACATTGGACGGAGGAAGATTGGAAAAAAGTGTTATGGACAGATGAATCGAAGTTTGAGGTGTTTGGATCACACAGAAGAAGATTTGTGAGACACAGAACAACAGAAAAGTTGCTGGAAGAGTGCCTGACGCCATCTGTCAAGCATGGTGGAGGTAATGTGATGGTCTGGGGTTGCTTTGGTGCTGGTAAAGTGGGAGATTTGTACAAGGTAAAAGGGATTTTGAATAAGGAAGGCTATCACTCCATTTTGCAACGCCATGCCATACCCTGTGGACAGCGCTTGATTGGAGCCAATTTCATCCTACAACAGGACAATGACCCAAAGCACACCTCCAAATTATGCAAGAACTATTTAGGGAAGAAGCAGACAGCTGGTATTCTATCTGTAATGGAGTGGCCAGCGCAGTCACCAGATCTCAACCCAATAGAGCTGTTGTGGGAGCAGCTTGACCGTATGGTACGCAAGAAGTGCCCATCAAGCCAATCCAACTTGTGGGAGGGGCTTCTGGAAGCATGGGGTGAAATTTCTCCCGATTAGCTCAGCAAATTAACAGCTAGAATGCCAAAGGTCTGCAATGCTGTAATTGCTGCAAATGGAGCATTCTTTGATGAAAGCAAAGTTTGAAGGAGAAAATTATTATTTCAAATAAAAAATCATTATTTCTAACCTTGTCAATGTCAACTCATTTGATAAATATAAGTGTGAGTTTTCATGGAAAACACAAAATTGTCTGGGTGACCCCAAATTTTTGAACGGTAGTGTATATCGCCACCTAAACTCCCTATAGGAGCGGAATCCCCGGTCAGAGCGTCGGCAATACTCTGGCCGGGTACTACACTCCTAGACGGAGCTACTGACATCAATGTCCATATATGTACAAAGACGTCAGGGGCTCCCTCTAGGAGCGGAATTCCCGGCCAGAGCACTCTGACTGGGATTTCCGCTCCCAGAGGGAGCTTAGGTGGCGCTATCTACAAGCGGGTTTGTGCTAACTACAGGCGGTTGTGTGTGGCACTTTCTACAGGACGGGTGTGTGTGATGCTATCTACAGTGGGGTTGTGTGTGCCGCTATCTACGGGGGGCAGGGCGTATTCCAAGCATCTCAAAGCCCAGGCAGACATGAAAGTGCAGCACTGCTTATACCGGAGCAGCACTGCACACATTAAACCCCTTTCCAGGCTGCCAACGTTTATATACGTATGCACGGGGCATTGGCGTTTGGGACACATATATAGCCGTATGTCTGTCGTGAAGGGGTTAATGATGGATTCTCAATGCGCCATCATTGTTTGTATATACCAGAAATAGCATGACTTGATGCTCTAAAATGAGTCTATGATTCTAGGCTGGCTGCAAATTTAGGCATTAACCCCTTAACGCCCTATGATGTACTATTACGTCACAGGCGTTGGCCTGTTAACGCAAAATGCCATACTATTATGGCATCACGTTAACAGGCTACTGTGTCTACATACACAGTTTTAAAGCAGTGATAGCTTAATGCTATCCACTGCAGCAAGGCCAGGATTGGAGTTAGCCTCCGATCCGGCCGATTAACCCTACAAAAGCGAGCGCTGCCTCTATGGGGTTACTAGCAGATGGGCATACCTCGATGCAATCGCGGGGGTTACCGATGGCTGCTTTGGAAGCCGGAGGCCGAACAATGGCCTCTTGTCTGCCAAGTACGGAGGCCTGTTAGGCCCCGCCCCCGGAGATGGGGTCTCAAATCACAAAAAGAAAATGGCGCGGGCTCAGAAACTCAGCCTGAGCCATCGGCCGTGGGAGTCACTCATATGTTACAGCTGACACCCTGCTGTAATGGCAGGGAATGGAGTTATTGCCTTCTTCCTATAATAAGTATTTTATTATAGGAAAAAAATGTAAACTTCAAGCAAAATAAACATATTTGTTATCACCGCGTTCGTAAGGACCCAAACTATAAAACTATAATGTTATTTTTCCCACACAGTGAACGCCGCAAAAAAAATACAATATAAATCAATGCCAGAATCACTATTTTTTGGACACCACCCCTTCTAAAACATAGAATAAAAAGTGATCAAAAGTTGCATGCACCCCAAAATAGTACCAATACAAACTATAACCCGTTCTGCAAAAAACAAGCCCTTACACAGCTTTTTTGACTGAAAAATAAAAATGTTATGACTCTCAGGAAATACAGGTGATACAAAAAATAAATTATTTTAAAAAAAAAAGTGATTTTATTGTGCAAACGTTGCAAAACATTATAAAAACTATATACATATGGTATCACTGTAATCGTATCGAACCGCAGAATAAATTAAAAATGTTATTTATAGCCCACGGTAAACATTGTAAAAAACAATAAGAATAAAAAACATTGTCAGAATCGCTGTTTTTTTGGTCATCTTGCTTGCCAAAAAATGAAATAAAAAGTGATAAAAAAAAACGCATGTACCCCCAAAATGGTACCAATGGAAACTACAGATTGTCCCGCAACAAATAAGCCCAGTGTGTTCCAAAAGCAGATAAGATTGGGCACTATTAGTGCGACACTGGCCATACATCTGCGGATTATTATGTATTTACCGCATTGTTATATACTATTATTATGCAGTGATGTACTCCGCACTGATTACATATGCCCCCACATTATAAACTGAAATACCAGTAAAACCCAAACAGAACTCCTACCACTCTAAATCTGGGCTCCAAAAGCCAAATAGCGCTCCCCCTTCTGAATACTACAGCGTGCCCAAACAGCAGTTTACGTCCACATATACGGCATCGCCATACCCGGGAGAACCAGCTTAACACTTTTTGAAATATTTGTCGGTGGCACAACATTTTGTGCACTAAAATGGTATATGATTGGAAAATTGTAATTTTCACTTAGCACCATCCTCTGCGCATTTATTGCCTGTGGGGGCAAAATACTAACTACACGCCTTAAAATGCCTTAAGGGGTGTAGTTTCGAAAATAAGGTTCACGTCTAAGGGGTTTGTTTTACTATTTGACCTCAGAGCTCTGCAATTATGGGTCAATGCAGTGAAAATCACCAAAATAGGCCTCAAATGCGCATGGTGCACTTCACTTCTGAGTCCTGTCATATGTCCAGGCAAATGATAAATACCATGAGGGGTGTAGTTTCTAAAATTGGGTCACTTCTCGGGACTACCACTGTTCTCTGGTACCTCAGGGGCTTTGCAAATGAGACATGGCGCCTAAAAACCAATCCAGCAAAATCTGCATGCCAAATAGCGCTCCTACCTTTCTGAGCCCTTTCGTCTGTCCAAACAGCAGTTTATGACCACATATGTGGTATTGCCGTACTCAGAAGAAATTGCTTTACAAATGATGGGGTACTTTTTCTTCTTTATCCCTTGTGAAAATTTAAAAATGCGACTTTTTAGTAGAAAAAATTGTAATATTTTTTACGGCCTAATTACAATAAATTCTGCAAAAGACATGTGGGGTCTAAATACTTACTATAACCCTAGATAGATTCCTTCAGCAGTGCAGTTTGTCAAATGGGGTCACTTTTGGGGTGCTTCCACAGTTTTGGTCCCCGCAGGAACTTTGCAAATGCGACATGACACCCATTCCAGCTAAATTTGAGCTTCAAAAGCCAAATGGTGCTCCTTCCCTTCTAAGTCCTGCCGTGTGTCCAAACACCTTGTAATGACCAGATATGAGGTTTTGCCATAATCAGGAGAAATTGCTTTTCAAATGTTGGGATGCTATTTCTACTTTATTCCTTGTAAAAATTAAATATGTCCACGTTTTATCTGAAAAAAATGTAGATTATCAATTTCATGACCTAATTCCACTGAATTCAGCAAAAAACCTGTGGTTTAAAAATGCTCACTATACCCCTCAATAAATTCATTCAGGGGTATAGTTTCCCAAATAGGGTCACTTTTGTGGGGTTTCCACTGATTTGGTCCCGCAGGAGCTTTGCAAATGTGACATGGCGCCGCAAACCATTCCAGCAAAATTTGAGCTCCAAAAGCCAAATGGTGCTCCTTCTGTTCAGAGCCCTGCCATGTGTCCCAACAGCAGTTTATTATGACATATTGGGTATTGCTGTACTTAGAAGAGTTTGCTTTACAAATCTTGGGGTGATTTTTGTCCTTTATTTATTGTTAAAATGGAAAAATCCTAGCTAAAATTACATTTTAGTTGAAAAAAACTTAGATTTTCATATTTGCGGCCTAATTCCACTAAAGTCAGCAAAAAAATGGTGGTTTCAAAATGCTCACTATACCGCTCGATAAATTCCTTGAGGGGTGTAGTTTCCCAAATGGGGTCACTTTTGGTGTTTTTTTCACTATTTTGGTCCCTCAGGGGCTTTGCACATGCGACATGGCACCCGAAAACCATTCCAGCGGAACTTGAGCCTTCCTTTCTGAGCCCTGCCGTGGGTTAAAACTGCAGTTTATTACCACATATGGGTCATTGCCATAATTGGGAGAAATTGCTTTTCAAATGTTGGGGTGCTTTTTCTCCTTTATGCCTTGTAAAAATGTCTACGTTTTATTGGAATAAAAATGTGATTTTAATTTTTATGGCCTCATTCCACTAAATCCAGCAAAAAACCCGAGGGGGTCAAAATGCTCTCACATTACCCCTTGATAAATTCCTTGAGAGGTGTATTTTGCCAAATGGTGTCTTTTTGGGGTGTTTCCATGTTTTAGCCCAGCAAGACCTCTTCAAACCTGACATGGTGCCTAAAATATATTCTAATAAAAAGAAGGCCCCAAAAATCCACTAGGTGCTCCTTTGCTTCTGAGGCCTGTGCTTCAGTCCAGTAGCACACAAGGGCCACGTGTGGGATATTTCTAAAAACTGTAGAATCTGGGCAATAGATATTAAGTTGCGTTTGTAAATATCACCTCCACTTTGCGTTAATTCCTGTGAAACGCCTAAAGGGATAAGAAACTTTCTAAAGGCTGTTTTAAATACTTTTGAGGGGTTTCGTTTTTAAAATGAAAATGTGAGAAATTGCTGCTGTCCTAGAAAAATAAACGGATGTTCAAAAAACATTGCCAACATAAAGTAGACATAGGGGGAAATGTTAACTGGTAACTATTTTGTGTTATTACTATCTGTTTCACAAGCAGATACATTTAAATTTAGAAAAATGCACATTATTGCAAATTTTCTCAAAATTTTGGTGTTTTTCACAAATAAACATTGAATGTATCGCCCAAATTTTACCACTAACATAAAGTACAATGTGACATGAGAAAACGATCTCCGAATCGCTTGGATAGGTGAAAGCATTCCAAAGTTATTACCACATGTTAGATTTGAAAAATGGGGCTGCGTCCTGAACATGCCCTCTAGTCCACGTTCTTAGGGCTTATTCAGACGAACGTGATATATGTCCGTGCAACGCGCGTGATTTTCACGTGCCTCGCACGGACCTATATTAGTCTATGGGGCCGTGCAGACAGTCGGGTGTCCGCTGCGTAAAACTCACGTCATGTCCTATATTTCTGCGTTGTTCGCGCATCACGCAACAATTGAAGTCAATGGGTGCGTGAAAATCACACGCACCACACGGAAGCACTTCCGTGGGACGCGCGTGATTCGCGCAACAGCAGTCAAAAGTATGATTGAAAACAGAAAAGCACCATGTGCTTTTCTGTTTACAAACATACAAACAGAGTGTCATAATGATGGCAGCATATGGTGATGACACACGGAGCTGTTAAGTGCCTTTTGCGCACGCAAAACGCCGCGTTTTTTTCACGCGCAAAATGCACACGCTCGTGTGAATCCGGCCTTAAGGGATTAAAAAGACTAAAGAACTTCTTTCCAATTCCTTTTGGGGGCCAAGCTTAAGAAAGACACCTAAAAATATGTCTCTTCAACTGTGGTTTATGCTTAACATAGAACTCCACACTCTCCTCCTTTAGGTTTGTTGCAGCCACTCCTATTACATATCGCCCTTGGGCCTCAGTTTCTATGAATTTTGTTATTGACCTATCTCCCACCAAAGGAATGAACACAATTCTAGTTGTAATAGGCAACATTTTATTACAATTTAGGGAAAAGCCACTAGTTAGGAGCGATTTAAGTTTATGCTAATGAGCTTTCTTAATGCCCAAGTGGGCGTACTTTTACTTTCGACCAAGTGGGCGTTGTACAGAGGAGTGCATGACGCTGACCAATCGGCATCATGCACTCCTCTCAATTCATTTACACTGCACTAGCGATATAGATATATCGCTATGTGCAGCCTCATACACAAGCCCTAACATTACTAGTGTCCTGATAATGAATACACATGAAATCCAGCCTGGACGTCATGTGTACTCAGAATCCTGACACTTCTGACTCTTTTTTGTGAGATTCCAGCAACGGATACAAAATCTTGCGAGATCACGGAGCTAAACGAGATTTGGTTTCACTTGCCGGAATCTCACAAAAAAAGAGTCAGAAGTGTCAGGATTCTGAGTACACATGACGTCCAGGCTGGATTTCATGTGTATTCATTATCACGACACTGTAGTAATGTTAGGGCTTGTGTATGAGGCTGCACATAGCGATATATCTATATCGCTAGTGCAGTGTAAATGAATGGAGAGGAGTGCATGATGCCGATTGGTCAGCGTCATGCACTCCTCTGTACAACGCCCACTTGGTCGAAAGTAAAAGTACGCCCACTTGGGCATTAAGAAAGCTCATTAGCATAAACCAAAATCGCTCCTAACGTTGTGAAAAAATATCGTTTTTTTAAATAAAAAGCATTACTGTCACCTACATTACAGCGCCCATCTCCTTATGTAGGAGATAGGGCACTTATAATGTGGTGACAGAGTCTCTTTAAACAGTACCTTCGATGCTTTATTAGATATCTCCAGGATAACTGGTTGGATTACTTACCCACAGATGAGCTTGCATATAATAATTCAGAGCATAGTTAACCCCTTCCCGACATTTGACGTATTCATACGGCAAAGTCGGGTAGGGGAAGTATGGAGCGGGCTCACGGAGTGAACCCGCTCCATACGATGCGGGTGTCGGCTGTTTGTTACAGCCGACACTTCAGAGTAATGAGCGGCATCGCGCTCGAGCGCGATCCCACTCATTTAACTCGTTAAATGCTGCGATCAATAGCGGCCGCAGCATTTAAATCATTAGAGATCGTATTGACCGACGGAATAAAATTAACATGTTTTAATTGCACAGTGAATTACGTAAAAACGGTGTGCAGAAAACCATGGAGGAATCGCTGTTTTTTTTCATTTTCTACCCCACAAATATTTTTTTTTCACGTTTCCTAGTACATTATATTGCAAAATAAATAGTGCTACGTAAAGCTAAAACTCGTCCCGCAAAAATCAAGCCCTCATAGTAATATATAGACGGAAAAATAAAGACGTTATGGCTTTTGTAAGGTAGGGAGAAAAAAATGAAAATAAAAATCTGAAAAAGGGCTGCGGCGGGAAGGGGTTAAACATCACAAAGTCCTTTCTATAATAAAGGCATTCACCCAGTCATTCCTGATTTATCAGTTTCTACCTCTCTTCCAGCAGTGACTGAAAGCTTGAACAAAAGCTTCTCAAACAAAATTTTACAGGCTTCTGATAAACACTGGAAAGTAACATCTTTTTTTCATGTAGGGGATAAAGTATGGCTTTCCAAAAACAATTTAAAGCCGAAAGTCTATTCTCCTAAATTGTGCATGAAATATATTGTGCCATTTGAAATTTCTGCTCAAATTAATGAAGGCACTTTTTTTTATTTATAACTTCCTGAGACTATGAAGGCATATCCTGTTTTCCCTTGCTCCTTTTTAAAGCCATGACAGGAAAATCCTATTCTGGGCTAAAATCCACCCCCCTCCCCGCCCCCACACCAATGAATGTCCAATGAATGTCCAAAGTAAAGAAGAATGTATTGTTGAAAAGATTTTGAACTGCAGAATCTCAGAATTCTGCTCCTAGAGGGAGCCCCAATGGCGCTATCTACAGGGAGGAGGGGTAGCGCTAGCACTATCTACAGGGTGTGGTGTGTGGCGCTATCTACAGGGGGGGGTGCGCTATATTAAAGAGGGGTTTGGCACTATCTACAAGGGTACTGTTGCACTATAAGGACACTATCTACTGGGCGCACTGGGGTGCTATCTACATGGGCACTGTGTGTGGCACTATCTACATAAGCACTGTTGCACTATCTATGGGCACTGTACCTTTATATGTGGGCATTGGCACTTTATATGTGGGCACTGTGGTACTATGTGGACCCTGGCACTATCTATGTGGGCACTATCTCTAGTGGGCACTGTGGCACTTTCTACAGGGGCATTGCTGCACTATCTACATGGGCACTGTGGTGTTTTCAGGGGATTATGTAATCCATCCAATTTTTTTTTAACGCCCATGAAAAACGGATGGCAAATGGATGACAAACAGCCATTAAAAATGGACAGATGGGGGGGTGGAGTTTGGCTCTTGGCAGGAATGGCTGCGTGATTCTCTAGCTACTGCAACCTTTCAGCTCTAAGTGGCTCATAACGTCTGTTTCCTGCATGGAACTTCATTAAGACATCAAATTTTCTTGCCTGCTCACATTGGAAGCCTGTCCTACGGCTGGATTACCTTTCCAGCGTGATCTCTATGGATTTTGGCCTTCTGCCACGCGGCTGCCTGAGCACCCTCTATCGACATCAGGAGCCATTTGACTGCTAAGGAGTCGCACTCACCCCGCCATACACAAACTCGGCCTGATTACTTTGCCGATAAGGAACGTCGAGTCTGATGTCCCCTCCTGGTGCCCACCTGCACATCGCGGCCTGCTTCCCCACCGCATCCCTGGCCTTAATTAGATGCGCAGTGGACGGGCCGAAACTTCCGGTACACGCAAGGGTACGGCTGCTTCTCACTCCTGCCTGCCGGCTGCTGTGTATTCCGGCATCTTACCTGCTCTCCTCAGTGTGCTGTATGACAAATATCTGGAGCCTACCTGCACCTTGCGGCCTACCACTCCGCGGCATCCTCAATTCGGTATGCAGCGGTTGGGCCGGAATTTCCGGTAATCGCACAGAAACTGCTGGTACACGCTCCTGTCCACCAGTTGTTGTGTCTTGGTGGCTACACAAAAAAGTTGAATTTGAATTTGAACTCGGGTTGCAATGGATGTCAGGGATCGCTCATTCCTATTGGAATTAGCAGGCCTTGCACAGTCTCGGTTATTTACAATTGCCATTACTACCCTGCGCTATGGTCAAAAGAAGGGGCAAATCCACAAGCCCCAAAAAGCTAACTGCTTATTTTAATACTATGGACCCTACCCTTGAAGGTTTTGATGGTGTGGCGCCGGAGGGACAAGAGGTGCTGGACCTGACACCGGGTTCCAACGCTCCATCGAGAGCCACCACATCTGCTTCTATTTCGCCTGGAGCGATTCCATCCCCTTCTAAGACTAGAGATGGGTGTAAACATTCATCTGAAATATCTCCTTCCTCAACACCAATGAGTAAGGGACCTGCCACTAAGAGGAATGTTGTTTCTCTATCCATAGAATTACTAAACACTTCAATGGATCTAGATAACTCTAACTTGGGATGCTTTCCATCTTCCTCAACACAAATTATGGAAGATACTCTTAAGAACGTGCTGGTCATTCTTCAAAACAACATTTCTAAGAGGGCCTCTACACTGGCAAACAATCTTCAAACTAATATTTTGGATGACGAGGTGCAGTGGTTGAAATCTAAAGCTGCGGATGTTGAGGACAGGTCCAGAAAGAATAATATTAATGTGAGGAGGATATTTCTAGGTCTGATATTGCGGATTATTTTAAACTCCTGTTCAAAACTCTACTTCCACCCCTGTCAGATCTGAAGCTCACGATTGATCGAGCTCACCAGATTCCGAAGCCCAAATCTGTTCCGGATAAAGTTCCTAGAGATATCCTGGTGAGGGTTAATTTCTTCCTCATAAAAGAGCGTTTAATGTTGGAGGCCCGAAAAAGAGGCCGAGTTCCGGATCCATATTGTAATGTGGCCCTGTACCAAGATCTTTCAGCGGCAACACTACAGTTCTCTCCGATCACACAAGTATTACGTAATCCACACGTAATATACAAGTGGGGATTTCCTGTGAAACTCCTAATATCAAGAAACTAATTTACGACAGTGTCGCACTCAGTGGAGAATGGTGTTGTTTTACTTGATAAATTTAATATTTCTCTGCAAACCTCGGCACCCATTACAAGGCTCCTACTTCTTCTCGACTCGCAGAAGATTGGGCTACTGCAGGCCCCTAGAAGCAGGTTTCCTGAAGTTATTCTTTATTGGAGCATAAGGACTATGTAGTGTCCTTTTTTGTTTCCTCCCCCAGATTTTTGCGCTAGTGCACTAGGACTGTTTTGTTTGTGCTACATAAAGAAACGGCCGGACACATCATGAAATGATTGGGGGAGGCAGACATGACCAGGGTTGCAGGGGAGAAGGAATGAGGTGAAAAGTTCAAATGGAGGAGGAGGAGAAAGGTGGAGGGCAGGGGCGAGGTTAACTGAGGGCATATAGGAAGGGTGAGGGACAGGTTCGCGCCATTCACGCCCCAGGAAAGCAGTTTAGCCCTTGTGTGGCGAAACCGGGTCAGTGGGGGTCGGTTTACGCCAAGAGAATGTGGGCGATAGATTCAGGCGACACAGATTAACAGGGGACAAGCCACAGCGGCGCGTTTATTAACAGGGACAGACACACACAGAACCAATGCATCGCTGCTTCTCCCCTCTGGGCTGGATGGGACAGGCTACCTCACTATGGGGTCTCTCCACTGTACCTTTCATCCTTTGCGGTGTCTCCAGATCCTCCTTAGTTAGATGGGACTCCAGCACTTGTCCTCTATTACTGTCCCTAGGTCAGGTACGATCTCTGAGGTAGACAGCCCCTGCCTGCAGCTCACACTGCTATCTCATCCTCTCCTGGGCTGCAACTAACTGAGAACTCATCCAGCTCCACTATATCCCTCACTCACCCCTCCCTTTTTCTTATTTACATTAGACAATTTCCCGCTCTCAGCCTGTGACTCATTCTCCTTCAGTATAAGATTAACCCTAGAGGGGGAGGACAGTGAAGCAGCACTGAATACAATACAATACAAATCAACTGGTTATCAAACATAACGTAATGCAGTTTGAGGGGACATATCCCCATCTAGCACCGGGCGCCATCTAAGCTATGGCACCTGGATGGCGGGAGTGCGACGGTTTGCGGCAGGCTTAACCTGTATTTGGGTACAATGCCTGTAACCGTCACCCGTTCCGCAACACCTTGTCATACAGGACTAACCTGAGGCGCGATGCAGGCCCTGATGGATCAAGTGCGGCAGGCTGTGGCGGAACGGGGCATGGCCTGGCTTGAGGAGGAGCTCGGGAGGACTGGTCCGGCGGCCGCGGTGCAGGAGTTTTCGGCAGGGCCAGAGGAGGCAGCGGGTACGTGTGCGGCCGGGACGCAGGCAGCACCAGAGGAGCTGACATCCCCCCTCCGGCGGTCACGGCGGGTTCGGCCTCCAGAGCGCCTTAGCCCGGACGATTTGCATAGGGCTCGGCGCAGGCTTGGGAGCCCCTCGAGGGACCCTTCGGGCCGGGATTCCGCTTCACCCTTCGGAGAGAGGAGTACAGGGATTCCGCTTCCACCCTTCGGAGAGAGGAGTACAGGGTCCCAGGCCAGAGTGACAGCCTCCCGTCTCCAGGTCAACACAGCGTGGATTTGCGGCGGGCCGATCTGGCGATGCACCAGTCGGGCGGCCCGCCTGTCAGCAAGATGATGTCCCCTGAAGGTCACGCAGGCCACAATCGGTGGTGCTGCAGAGGCGGAGGGAGGGGGAAGCAGTGGAGGGAGAGCGGAGGCCGGAACGGCTCCTGACGTCGTGCGGTAATTCCGAGGTCCAGGACGGTGCATACGGCTGCAGAGCCTGCGGCGCGGCTTCAGGCCCCAGATGTCCGGAGGCGAGTGAAGACGGAGGTGTGCCGATGGAGGATGGTCGTCGTGGGGGTCCCGTCGCCCCGGCTGGTGGGAACTCAGCGCCCACGCAGTCTGGTGAGTCACTCTCACTGTTACATACATTTCCAGCGATATTTAGATCCTCAGGGGTTGGGGGGGGTTCCCAAGGGGAGGCAGTTAGAGATGTTGAAAATAGTGTGTTGATGTCTACTGTTAGGGGGGGGAGATGTTCAGGTATTGCTTGGCTGTGTAAAGGCGTTGCTAGCGCGTTGTGAGGGGGGTAGGTTGCCCGCTACATCCCCGGTCGCAGCGTGGGTCCCTGCAGCGGAGGGGGGGCGGGACGGAGAAACGGAGCACCCCCTGAGGGCGGTTCCCGTGGTGGAGGTCGGGGGGGTGACGGTTGCGGTTCAGACTGATAAGGATAAGGATGTGGATAGAGTGAGGTTAGATGATAAAGCCAAAGGCGAAGTGTACGTTTGTTTTGAGGGGTTGTTGGGGTCACATTTAAAGACTGAAGTAAAAGAAAAAATTTGGAAAGACGAATACGTCGAAATTTTCTCGCTTCTTCCGTTGGAAAAATTTAACTTAGATAAGGGAAAAAGGTGGGAAAGTAAAAAGGAGGAGGAGGAGAAGCGTCAAAACCGTTTAATCCCTCAGACGTTTGTGAATTGGTTACAGGCGTTTGCCATTCTGGCCAGTGTTATAAGGGAAAAGGCGCCGGAAAATTGTTCCACCCTTTTCGGGTACATGGATGCGATAGGTGAGGCGCATCGGTCGTATGGTGGTCAGACTTGGTTGTGGTATGACGAACAGTTTCGTCAGAGGAAAGCGGTTCGTCCCAACATCAGGTGGGACAATAAATAAATACATTGGGCTCTGGTTAAAGGTAATGGCCCCGGCTAAGTTCGGGCAGTCCTTTCAAGGGGGGAGGCTGGGGTTGCCGGCCCCTCAGGACAATCGGGACAATCAGGGGGAGGGACAGGAGGGAGGTTGGGCTTGTGCTGGCTGTTTAACGACGGCCAATGCAAGTTCGGGGCGGGATGTAAGTTCAAGCATTCTTGCTCCTCTTGCGGCGAGACTTCACACGGGTCCGCCAAGTGTTTTAAAAAAGGTAAAGGCAAAGGGGGGAGTGGTGGGGGCCATGGGGCTGACTCCGGTGGGGTGGGAAGAGATGGAGCCGTACCTAAATAGGTTCCCGGATAGGGAGAAAGGCGAGTTGTTGTTGCGTGGTTTTCAGTTTGGTTTTGTGATCCCTTCCCCGGTTCACGACGGAATTTGAAGTCGGCAATGGATTATCCGGAGGTAGTGTCAGATAAGTTGTGTAAAGAGGTGGGGTTAGGGCGCATGGCGGGGCCGTTCCAGTCTGGAACGGCCCGTACAGGACATGGTTGTATCGCCATTAGGGGTTGTTCCAAAGAAAGAGCCGAATAAATTCCGGCTTATCCATCATTTGTCACATCCGCGAGGGTTGTCTGTTAATGATGGCATTGCCCCTGAGCTGTGCTCGGTGGTATATACGTCGTTTGACGCAGCGGTTGAGTGGGTGCGATGGTACGGGGCGGGGGCCCTTATGGCGAAGACCGACGTGGAAGCGGCTTTCCGGCTTCTCCTGTTTCACCCGGACAGCCAGCGGCTGTTAGGGTGTTACTGGGAGGGGCTTACTATATGGATCGGTGTCTCCCGATGGGTTGTTCGGTGTCTTGCGTGTACTTAGAGGCGTTCAGTTTGTTCCTGGAGTGGGTAATCCGTGAAGTGGCGGGGTTAGAGTCGGTCATCCATTATTTAGATGACTTCCTGTGTGTGGGCCCAGCGGTTTCGGGGGTGTGCGCTAATTTGCTGAGGGCTATCCAGTGGGTCGCTCATCGTTTTGGGGTCCCGCTATCCCCAGAAAAGACTGTTGGTCCCAGTACTTGTATAGTTTTTCTTGGGATTACCCTGGATTCGGTGGCAATGGAATGTCGACTTCCTAGTAATAAGCTGGATGCGCTGCGATTGGAAGTGAGCAGGACGGGTCGGCTTCGTAAGATTCAGCTGCGGGAGTTGCAATTGTTATTAGGGAAACGTAATTTTGCTTGTCGAATAATGCCCATGGGCAGAGTTTTTTGCAGGAGCTTGGCGTCAGCGACGGCGGGGGTTAGAGCCCCACACCATTTTGTGCGGTTGACACGGGAGCATCGGGATGATTTGGCAGTATGGAGAGAGTTTTTACACTTGTATAATGGGAAGTCATTACTGATCTCGCCGGTGGTGGATAATGTGCAATGGGAATTCTTTACAGATGCTTCAGGCAGTGTGGGGTTCGGTATTTATTGTAAAGGACATTGGTGTGTGGGGCAGTGGCCGGAGGAATGGGTATCTTTGGGTCTGGTTCGTAATCTGGTACTTCTGGAACTCTTCCCGATTGTGGTGGCGGTTGAAATTTGGGGGGAGCGTTTTCGAAATAGCAAGGTGCGGTTCCACTGTGATAATATGGGGGTGATGGTGGCGATCAATAATGTAACGGCTTCTTCCCCCCCGGTGGTTAGGTTGTTGCGGCGGCTGGTGTTGCGTTGTTTGTCACTCAATGCTTGGATTGTTGCGGTTCACGTTCCGGGGGTGCAAAATGACATTGCGGATTCTCTCTCTCGCCTACAGTGGGAGCGGTTTCGTCTGTTGGCACCGGAGGCGGATCTGGAAGGGGTCGCGTTCCCGGGACGGCTTTGGGACTTGGTTTGCGAGCAGCAGGAGGTTTGATCAAGTCCTCTCTAGCGCCTGGTACATGGTTGGCGTACGACGCGGCGTGGAAGGACTGGGTGCCGTGGTTAACAGGTTTGCCCGAAGTCGGGTCGATGGAGGAACAGGTGGTAGCTTTGTTGGGCCTTTTGGGTCGTGTATCAGTAGAAGGCTGGTCGGTGTCTAAAGTGAATCGTTTCATTTCAGCTTTGGCCTTTGGTTTTAAACTAAGGGGGTTGGCGGACTTGACTAAGGATTTCTTGATTGTCCAAGCTTTGAAGGGGTTTCAGAAAAAGGGGGCGGGGCGGCCGGACGGTCGTCGCCCGGTTTCTTTCACGCTTTTAGAGCAGTTAGGTGAAGTATTGGGGAGGGGGTGTTTCTCGGGCTATGAAGTAGCATTGTTTCAGTTGGCTTTTTCATGGGCGTTTTTTGGAGCTTTAAGAGTGGGTGAGCTGATTTCCCCCAGCAAGAAGAGAGCAGGGGGTTTGCAATTGGAAGATGTAACAGGAGGTGGGGAGAGAGTGGAATTCTGGGTAAGGCGGTCAAAAACGGATCAAAGAGGTAAGGGTAAACGGGTGGTACTGGGGGCTGTGGCGGGGGCAGGGATGTGCCCGCTGAGATGCTACGCGCGGTACGCCGCACTACAAGGGAGTAGTGGGGGGCCGCTGTTATGTCATAAGGATGGGGCCTTCTTGTCACAATGCCAGTTTACAGTGGTCTTCCGTAGATGTTTGGAGGTGTTGGGTTTGGATAAGGCTATTTATTCACCACACTCTTTTCGTATTCGGGCTGCCACGGAAGCTGCGTCATGGGGTTTGGGGCCTGAGGTGGTGAAGCGCATAGGTCGTTGGGATTCTGTGAGGTATAAGTCCTACGTGCGTCTCCACTTTATGTGATCTGCATTCCTCGTCTCTTCATGCTATTTCCGGTTTGTGTCATCTTTGTTATTCTTTTATTACAGATGGCTCACCTGCACTGGTGTGGATACTTGGACACTCATATGTGCACTGGGGGGCTTTAAGGGCTGATGTGCGGCCGGATGGGCGGCAACTGGGGTTCCAAAGGTCATCGGTGGTGATACGGTGGCTGGGCACGCGCGGCATGGTGTGGAGTCGAGTTTTGCCGGATTTTCATCGGTATGCGCAGTTGGATCGGGTTCCTGATTTGTTGGTCTTTCATGTGGGGGGTAACGACTTAGGTACTCGTCCGTTTAGAGAACTGATTCGGGATTCAAGTATGACCTTCTCCGGCTGTGGTCCTGTTTTCCGAAGGTGAAGGTGATTTGGTCGGAAATTGTGCCGCGGAGTGTATGGCGAAATGCGCGTTCGGTAGAGCGTTTAAACAAGGCCCGGGTAAAAGTTAACCGGGCGGTTTCCAGCTTTGTGGTAAAAAAACAGGGAGTTTTTTGTTCGGCACTACGATTTTGAGGATGGCCAAGGGAAATATTGGCTAGGTGACGGAGTGCATCTGAATGTGGTGGGCATTGACCTTTGGGCTTTGCGGATTCAGGAAGGGATTGAACGCGCAATGATGGATGGTGGGGGCTCGCATACTTAAAGGTGGTTTAAGTATGCTCGTGTGGCGGATTGGGGGGTCCTTGGAGTTGGTGGTAATTTGAAGTGGGGGATTCATCAGAGGTATGGTCCCTAACAAATACATAATTGCTCATGGATATGGGCGTATTTTTCGCTGATTTTCCTAAATAGTCGATGCAAATGACAGTCAGTATAATCTTCAAGCCATCAACCGTTGGAGTATAATGCAAATTTTATTGCACAAATCTCCTAATGATAACAGATTTTTTTTAGAAGTAAAAAACTCAAAATGCACTGTTTCAAATTATTATGCACAACAGAGATCAAAACATTTTAAATGTTGTAAAGACAACTAAAATGGTAATTTGTTGAATTTCAATCAAAAAAAACTTAAGAGGCCAAGTTACATGTTAACATAGGACCCCTTCTTTGATATCACCTTCACAATTCTTGCATCCATTGAATTTGTGAGTATTTGGACAGTTTCTGCTTGAATATCTTTGCAGGATGTCAGAATAGCCTCCCAGAGCTTCTGTTTAGATGTGAACTGCCTCCCACCCTCATAGATATTTTGCTTGAGGATGCTCCAAAGGTTCTCAATAGGGTTGAGGTCAGGGCAACATTGGGGCCACACCATGAGTTTCTCTCCTTTTATGCCCATAGCAGCCAATGACACAGAGGTATTCCTTGCAGCATGAGATGATGCATCGTCATGCATGAAGATAATTTTGCTACGGAAGGCACGGTTCTTCTTTTTGTACCACGGAAGAAAGTGGTCAGTCATAAACTCTACGTACTTTGCAGAGGTCATTTTCACACCATCAGGGACCCTAAAGGGGCCTACCATCTCTCTCCCCATGACTCCAGCACAAAACATGACTCCGCCACCTCCTTGCTGACGTCGTAGCCTAGTTGGGACATGGTGGCCATTCACCAACCATGAACTACTCCATCCATCTGGACCATCCAGGGTTGCACGGCACTCATCAGTAAACAACACGGTTTGAAAATTAGTCTTCATGTATTTCTGAGCCCACTGCAACCATTTCTGCTTGTGAGCATTGTTTAGGGGTCACCGAAATAATAGCTTTATGCACACTTGCAAACCTCTGGAGGATCCTACACCTTGAGGTTCGCGGGACTCCAGAGGCACCAGCGGCTTTAAATACCTGTTTGCTGCTTTGCAATGGCATTTTAGCAGCTGTTCTCCTAATCCTATTAATTTGTCTGGCAGAAACCTTCCTCATTATGCCTTTATCTGAACGAACCCGTCTGTGCTCTGAATCAGCCACAAATGTTTTCACATTACGATGATCACGCTTAAGTTTTCTTGAAATATCCAATGTTTTCATACCTTGTCCAAGGTATTGCACTATTTCACGCTTTTTGGCAGCAGAGAGATCCTTTTTCTTTCCCATATTGCTTGAAACCTGTGGCCTGCTTAATAATGTGGAACGTCCTTCTTAAGAAGTTTTCCTTTGATTGGGCACACCTGACAATCTAATTATCACATTTGTCTGAGATTTATTACAATGATCCAAAGAGCCCTAAGACACAATACCATCCATGAGTTTCATTGAAAAACTAATAATTAAATGTTTATGACACTTAAATCCAATGTGCATAATAATTTGGAACACGGTGTATATGGTTACCAGACGGTTCCTGTGTTGGCATCTCCACATGCTCATCCAGCTGCTCATGTTTTGTTCTTATGGCGGTTACATTTTCCTCCATTAATGAACATGGACTCAACAGCCGATTTAAAGGATTTCTACTTTGGAGGGAGGCTCGTACCTTACAATGTGGTGTACTTCTGGCGCAGGAGACACACTTTCACAAGTCTAAATCTCCCACCTGTTCTAACAAAGATTTTCCCCATATTTTTCTTTCTTCGATCTCTGCAAAACGGAGAGGAGTACTGTTACGACCTCTACGTGCCTCCCTCCCTGGAGACGCCAGCATATGCATCCGCGCTCTCCCGTAGTGCTCACTAGAAGGCGTGCGCGCGCTGGTTCCCGGCCTTAAAGGGCCAGCACGCGCATATGTAAATAATTAATTATTCCCAGTTCACCTTGAACTATAAAAAGGGCCCTCTCCTTTTGATCCTTGCCTGGGTATTGTTTGTAATTCCCATGTTAGTCTTGCAAATGGTTCCTTAGTGTTGTCCCATTCCCAGTTTTCCCGTGCCCTGCTACCTGTATCCTGTATCCCGTGCTGAGTTATTGTTCCTGAGCCTGTTTAGTGATTGGAGTTGTGACCTACTACACTCCTAGGGGGAGCCCCAATGGAGGGGGTGGTGTCTGGCACTATCTACATGGGGGGTATCTGGTGCTATATACAGGGGGGTGTCTGGAGCTATATACAGGGGGCGAGTTGCCACTTTATACAGAGGGGTTGTCTGGCGCTTTATACAGGGGGGTGTCCGGCACTATCTACAGAGGGTGTCTGGCGCTATCTGCAAGAAAGGGTGTCTGGTGGCGCTATCCACAGGGGAGTGTGTCTGGCGGCGCTATCTACAGGGGAGGGTGTTGTGTGGCGCTATCTTCAAGGGGGTGTGGCACTATCTACATAGGCACTGTGGCAGTATGTAGGAAATATTTAGAGGGGACACTGCCGTTATCTACATGGGTACTGTGTGTGGCACTATCTACATGGGCACTTTGGAACTATGGCACTATCTACAGTGGGCAGTGTGTCACTATCTACAGGGGGCACTGTGGCACTATGTGGGCACTGGCACTATCTATGTGAACACTATCTACAGTGGGCACTGTGACACTATCTACAGGAACATTGTGGCACTATCTAAATGGACACTGTGGTGTTTTCAGGGGGTTTGGACAAAAAACCCAGACAAATTCAATCCATCGTTTTTTTTTATTGGCCATGAAAAATGGATGACAAACGTGCATTAAAAACGGACAGACCGACTGGAAATGGATGAAAAATTTGGAGACACACTGATGCAAAACGGCCATGAAAAAATGACATTTGATCAGTTTTAAATGGCCATTTTTTTTCACTGTCGTATGAATGTAGCCTTAGTGTGTCTTCAAATTTTCATCCATTTCCAGTTCATCAGTCCTTTTTTTTTTTTTTTCCAATAACTTCTATATTAAAGTTTTGAGAAATGAAAAGAACATTCCGTGACAGATCCGACATGGAACACCCACATTAAATTAAATTATAACAAGATAACAAGAAACTACAGAATTTCAGTACAGCGAAATATACACTGGTACAATTCCGCATCATACATGAGTAAAAGGTAACGCATGTAGATATACACAGGAATAATCAAATGAACAAATCACACAGGCCAAATAGATATTAAATCATATTAGGTGGGAGAAGCCCGGATAGTACTATTACAGGCTATGGCAGACGTGGATGACTGCCAATGTAAGTTGAAATTATTACACAGCTTATGTGAACATACCCTGCGAACGTCAACGCTCTGGCTGGGGATTCCGCTCCCGGAGGATACCCTGATGTCACTATCCATATATGGATAGTGATGTAGGTTTCTTACAAGAACAGAATCACTGGCCAAAGCGACTCCAATGCTCTGGCTGGGGATTCTGCTCCGGGAGGATCTCCTGACATCACTGTCCATATAGGACTGTTCCCGGTGCGCTGGCCGAGAATTCAGCCAGTGACATAAATATCTTCCCCGGGCTCAATGCTTAAAGTAGCACTGCACCCGGGGAGACATCCTGGTCAGGATCCATTTTTAACGGCCTTCACAAGGATTGATTCCTGAAAAAAGGGCATTAAAAATGGATTCCATTGTGTTATATGTGAGCCGTCTGGCCATGAAAATGGTCAGAAATAGGACATGTCCTATTTTTTAATAGCCATTATTGAATACAGCCATACAACTATATGGCTCTGAAAACGTCCGTGTGATGGACGTTACACGGCCATTTTTCACTGTCGTGTGAATGTAGCCTAATGCAAAACGGCCATAAAATACCTGACAGTGGATCAGTTTTTAATAACCCCTTAACCCCTTAAGGACGCAGCCTAGTTTGGGCCTTAAGGCTCAGAGCCCATTTTTCAAATCTGACATATTTCACTTTATGTGGTAATAACGTTGGGATGCTTAAACCTATCCATTCTGAGATTGTTTTCTCGTGACACATTGGGCTTCATGTTCGTGGTAAAATTTGGTCGATATATTCAGTGTATATTGGTGAAAAATTGCAAAATTTAGAGAAAATGTTGAAAAAATTGCATTTTTCATAATTTTAATGCATCTGCTTGTAAAACAGACGGTTATACCACCCAAAATAGTTACTAGTTCACATTTCCCATATGTCTACTTTAGATTGGCATCGTTTTTTGAACATTCTTTTATTTTTCTTGGACGTTACAAGGCTTAGAACATAAACAGCAATTTCTCATATTTTTAAGAAAATTTCAAAAGCCTTTTTTTTAAGGTACCTCTTGAGTTCTGAAGTGGCTTTGAGGGGCCTATGTATTAGAAACCCTGATAAAACACCCCATTTTAAAAACTAGACCCCTCAAAGTATTCAAAACAGCATTTAGAACGTTTTTTAACCCTTCAGGAATTTCACAGGAATTAAAGCAAAGTGGAGGTGAAATTTGCAAATTTCATTTTTCTGGCTGAATTTCAATTTTATTAAATTTTTTATGTTTAACACAGAAGGTTTTACCAGAGAAATACTACTAAATATGTATTTTCCAGATTCTGCAGATTTTAGAAATGTCCCACATGTGGCTCTACTGCGCTCGTGGAATAAAACACAAGCCCTAGAAGCAAAGAAGCACCTAGTGCATTTTGAGGCCTCTTTTTTATTAGAATATATTTTAGGCAGCATGCCAGGTTTGAAAAGGTGTTGAGGTGCCAAAACAGTAGGAATCCCCCAATAGTGACCCCATTTTGGAAACTACACCCCTCAAGGAATTAATTTATGGTTGTTGTTACCATTTTGACCACACATTTTTTTTACAGCACGTATTTGAATTGGGCTGTGAAATGAAAAAAAATTTCATTTTTTCCAATAAAATGCCATTTGTGATCAAAATTTCTTATTTTCACAGGGAACAAAATACCCCATTTTGTAGCCCAATTTGTCCTTAGTGTGGCAATACCCCATTTGTGGTGATAAACTGCCGTTTGGGACCATGGGAAGGCTCAGAAGGAAAGGAGCGCTATGTGTTTGTTGGAGTCCAGATTTTGCTGGATTGGTTTTCGGGTGCCATGTCGCATTTGCAGAGCCCCAGAGGTATCAAAGCAATGGAAACCCACCAGAAGTGACCCCATTTTGGAACCTACACCCCTCAAGGAATAATACATTTATGGTTGTTGTTAGCATTTTGACCGCACAGTTTTTTCACAGCACCTATTTCAATTGGGCTGTGACATTAAAAAAATGAAATTCTTTCCAATAAGATGTCATTTTTTATCAAAATGTCTTATTTTCACAGGGAACAAAATACTAAATTTTGTTGCCTAATTTCTCCTGAGTGCAGCAATACCCCATTTGTGGCGATAAACTGCCGTTTGGGCCCATGGGAGGGCTCAGAAGGAAAGGAGCGCTATTTGTTCTTTGGAGTCCAGATTTTGCTGGATTCGTTTTCGGGTGCCATGTCGCATTTGCAGAGCCCCAGAGGTATCAAAGCAATGGAAACCAACCACAAATGACCCCATTTTGGAAACTACACCCCTCAAGTAATTCATTTATGGGTGTTGTGACCATTTTGACCCCATAGTTTTTTCACAGAACTTATTTGAATTGGGCTGGGAATGAAAACAAAATATTTTTTTTCAAATAATATGTCGTTTTGGCTGAAAATTTCTTATTTTCACAAGAAACAAAATACCCCATTCTGTTGCGCAAAACTGCCGTTTGGGCCCATGGGAGGGTTCAGAAGGAAAGGACCACCATTTGGCCTACTGGGGATTTTCTATTGCGAAGTCATGTATGCAGAAGCACCTGAGGTACCAGTACAGTTGAAACCCGCAAGAAGTGACCCCATTTTAAAAACTACACCCTTAAGGCATTCATCTAGAGGTGTAGTGAGCATTTTGACCGGAGACCTACACCCCATAAACTGTAATGTGGGTTCTCCTGGGTACGGCAATACCCTACATGTGGCTGTTATCAGCTGCCTGGGCACACAGTAGGGCTCAGAGGGGAAAGACGAGGGGGGATAAGCTGTGCGGAGTGCATCAGGGTAAGTAAAACTGGGGTAGATTAAAAATCAAGGACTGTATGATACATCTTAAAACACTCTTTCATACAGAGCTCTGGTTATTCGGGACACGTGTCACATTGATATATTGTGTCATCCCTTATCGCCCTCTTATAGAAGACTTTGCACCTCTTTTGACTTTTTCCCTTCTTGCCAGTTTGGGGAACTTCTCCTGGAAAGTGTTGCCACCCTGGTATGATGCGTGTGGCCCCGCTTCCAGAAGTACTGGGTGCCCCCCCTTCTTGGTACCTAAAGATTAGGTTCTTGATAATCACCTCTTGAAATTCCAGGAAAGTTCCCGTCTGGCCTGCACATCGATGTAGCACGTACGCATTGTACAATGCCATCTGTATGATGTGCCCGGCCAGCTTCTTATACCACACTGCATGGCGCTGTAGGGCTTCAGGAATTTATCTGACAAGTCCACCCCTCCCAAGTACTTATTGTAGTCCAGGATGCAGTCTGGTTTGGGGGTGGCCTTTTCTTCATATATCCTAAACCTGTAGGGATACCCTGATGCACTCTCGCACAGCTTATACATCTTCACACCATACCTTGCCCTCTTACCCGGCATGTACTCGCGGAATTGAACACTCCCTTTAAAATGTACCAGGGACTCATCAATAGAAATACACTTCTCGGGGGTGTATGCTTGGGAAAACCGGGCATTGGAACGGTCTAATAGGGGTCTCCGTTTATACAAACGGTCAAAACTGGGGTCATCTCGGGGTGGGCACGGCTCATTATCAGTATAATGTAAGAAGCGAAGTATTGCCTCATTTATTTATTTTTTTAGGTTACAGTTCAGTTCTGAAGTTGCTTTGAGGGGCCCATATATTAGAAACCCCTATCAAACACCCCATTTTAGAAACTAGATCCCTCACAGTATTCACAACAGCATTTAGAAAGTTTATGAACCCTTTAGGTGTTTCACAGAAATTTAGAGCAAAGTTGAGGTGAAATTAACTTTTTTTTTTTGTCAGAAAATCGTCTTTATACCATTTTTTTTATAACACAAAAGGATTTATCAGAGAAACACAACTTAATACGTATTGCCCAGATTCTGCAGTTTAGAGAAATATCCCACATGTGGCCCTCGGGCGGTAATGGACGGAAGCACCGGCCTCCGAAGCAAAGGAGCACCTAGTGGATTTTGAGCCCTCTTTTTTATTAGGCACCATGTCGGGTTTGAAGAGGTCTTGTGGTGCCAAAACATTGGGAACCCCCCAAAAGTGACCCCAATTTGGAAACTAGACCCCTTGAGGAATCCATTGTAGTTTTCTTGGGGTGCATGCGGCTTTTTGATCAGTTTTTATCCTATTTTTAGGTGGCGTGGTGACTAAAAAAAAGCAATTCTACTATTGTTATTTTATTCTATTTTTTTTACAGCGTTCACCGTGCGCTATAAATGACATATTCACTTTATTCTGCGGGGCGATACGATTACGGCGATACCAGATATTTATAGTTTTTTTTTATGTCTTATGGCGTTTGCACAATAAAATAAGTTTTGTAAAAAATCATTCACTTTTTGTGTTACCTTATTCTAAGAGCCATAACGTTTTTATTTTTAAATCAATAAAGCCGTGCAAGGACTTATTTTTTGCGTAACGAACTGTAGTTTCGACCAGAACCATTTTTCGGTACATGCGACTTTTTGATCTCTTTTTATTCCATTTTTTGCGATGTAATGCGACTAAAGAATTGTGATTCTGGGACGGTTTATTATTATTTTCTTTTACGGCGTTCACCGCGCGGGATAAATAATAAAATAATTTTGTAGTTCAGGCCGTTACGGACGCGGCGATACCAATTATGTATAGTTTATTTGTTTGTTTATATATTTTTATTAATAATAAAGGACTGATAAGGGAAAAGGGGGGATTTTTACTTTTATTACTTTTATATCTTTTATTTTCTTATTTTTACACATCTTTTTTTAACTTTTTTTTAACTTTATTACTTTGTCCCACTAGGGGACTTGAGGGCAGGAGGCCCTTATCGCTATTCTAATACACTGCACTACATGCGTAGTGCAGTGTATTAGAACTGTCAGCTATTCACTGACAGCAAGCATAGTGGGTCCTGACGTTGTCAGGACCCACTAGGCTTCCGTCTATGGCATAGCCGGATGCCATTGTTTGGTGTCCGGTTGCCATAGTCACCATCGCCGGCCGCTATCGTGTAGCAGGCCGGCGATGGCAGCTTAACCCCTAAAAAGCCCTGATCTCTATAGAACGTGGCTTTTAAGGGGTTAATCAGCAGGGACACAGCGATCGGTCCCCGCTGTAGGAGCTGTGACAGCTGCTGTTCGAGACAGCAGCTGTCACAGCTCCTGTACGTGTCGGGAGGACGGCCGAAACGGCCGTTACTCCCGAGACGTACTATTAGGTCATGGAGCGCGAACGATACAGCTGCCATGACCTAATAGTACGTCCAGGAGCGGGAAGGGGTTAAGGACCGAGCCATTTTTTATTTTTCGTTTTTCGTTTTTCACTCCCCGAATTCCAAGAGCCATAACTTTTTTATTTCTCTGTCAATAGAGTGGTGTGAGGGCTTATTGTTTGCGTGAGGAGTTGTAGTTTCTAATAGCACCATTTAAAGTACCGTATAATGTACTGGGAAACTGAAAAAAACATTATTTGTGGGCTGAAATTGGAAAAAAACTGTGATTCTTACATTGTTTTTTGTTTTTCATTTTTACGGCTTTCACCGTGCGGTAAAAACATCCGATTAGGATGCAGGGATGCACGCACGTTCACTGCACTATGGGGCTAGGCGTGAACTCGCCTAGTACGCTGCCTGTCTCCTCTCAATCAAAGCAAGCAGGAAGGGAGGGGGGTTGAACTGGGGAATGACGAGCAAGCATTGTGGAGCGACGCCTTCGTTGCTCCAAAATGCTAATTTGCATAAATTTAATAAAAGCTTTTTAAATGCAAAGGAGACACTCTGGGGTAAAAGAAAATGAACATCAGAATCCGGTTAGCATGATCAATATTAGCATGTTGGTAGTTAAAAACGGACATCTGATGACACACTCCCTTTAACAGGCAGACAAAAGGCACCTGGGCTGCCATGACAACCACCGGTGCCCCCCGATTGACCACAGCATTTGAGGTGGTTAAACGGCCAAGAACAGCACAACCGCTTTTCCCGGCCGTTAGTCCAGAGTGTTGGCTGTAAAATACAGCAGCGTATGGAGCGTGATCAGCCCATGAGCTCACTCCATACTTCCCTATGATGCTTATCATGTACATGTACGTGATAATGCGTCAAGGGGATAATGGGCATTTTTTTTTCACTATCGTGAAAATGTAGTCTTATTAGAGAAGGCTGATTCATGCCTTTTACTAGGATAACTCTACTGGCTCATGCACAGCTCTGTAATATAGCACCCACAGAAATCTATGGACCCATAATGTACCTCCATGGGCCTCTAATTTCAAACATCATGGTACATTCTATCGCATGCCGTATTACGGAGGTATTCTCCCCTAGAGGCATTGGAGTGCCTACAGCTCCATAATTCTGACCTGTAGAAATTCTGTGTGTCGCCGTACAGCCTACAAGCACATCTCATCGCCATGTTCAAGAGGCCAAATTTGCACGTTTTCTAAAACATCCTTTTTGTGGTAGGTTTATGTATATATTATTGGAAATAATTAGCGTTTAGAATAGTGCTAAAAAACTTTATTATCCATCAAAGTAGTAATATTGAATGATATTCATAGATGAGTTAGGTTTGGAATCCAATTGCAGCAATGTTACGTTACAATAAACAATTTATTTTGGTCTTTTAAAACCCTTTGTCAAATCTCTATTCTAGTATTGTTATTGTGAGCAGCTGCCTCTCATAGTTTCTCTTCCTAAAAAAACATAGTGTTGCTGTTTCATATTAACCTTGACATGTATTTCATGAACATAGAGCATAACAAAATAAATGGGATATGAATACAATTTAACACTAAGTAGAAGTATGAGCATTGACTACATAATATTATTAACAACTTGCTGTGTTAGTTAATGATCTGGACAGAAGAGAATTATATCAATTATATCTCTTTCTGGCAAATTCTAAGGAGTGCTGGGATAACTTGACTAGATAATGATCCTTTCGAGCTGATCCTGCTTTCTATATTTATCCTCATGAGACCTGAATAAATTAGCCTTAAATATAAATGCACAGAATCATAGCTCTTAACTTCTCACCACAAATCTTGTATCATTTATTGTTATAAAAAAGAAATGAAGAAATGTAAGAATATTTATCTTTAAAATTATAATATTGATATGATGGTAAACAATTGTGCTTGTCTGTCAGTAACTAGGATATATTCAAAAACATACACATTTCTGCCAGCATAGTCATTTTGTTAGTAGCAAGCAACCTTAAAGTGTACCTGTACTTTCAAAAACTTTTAAAGAAGTTTGGATTGGTGGAGGACTGAGCACTGAGACCCCACCGATCGCTAAAGTGAAGCGCTATAAGGGCTCAGCCGAGCGCTGTTCCGTTTAGTTTCTGCTCGGATTTCCTCAGAAAGCCGAGCGTGCGGTGTATGGGCTCAATAGAAAGTCTATTAGTCCGTATACTGCTCGCATGGCTTTCCGAGGAAAACCGAGCAGAAACTAAGCTTCAAAGCACTCAGCTGAGCACATTTACTGCTTCGTTTTAGTGATCGGTGGGGGTCTCAGTGTTCGGACCGCCACCGATCAAAACTTCTGACATGTCACTGAGACATGTTAAAAGTTTTTTTAAAGTATATGTGCATTTTAACTAAAAAGGAAATCACATTGAGCAGAAGTAAAACTTTATATGGTAGTACTATAGCAGGTAGTTTATCACGGAGCATAAATAGGAGTATCGGTCTGCACCAAATAATCACAAAATCACTGAAAATGTGAGCCCTATTAAAACATAGCCTTTATTTTATATAATTAAAAATCAACAAGTCCAAAATAACAAACAAAATAATACAAATTCATGTGAATAGTGTCATTGCCCTAGGCAACCAGAGTCCCCAAACAGGGTTTTAAACCCTAGATATTGGCAGGGGGTGGGGGCAAACAGATTACCCTGCAAATCGTAAAGGATACTGTATATGTAATGGGTATAAATCAAGACAGAGTGGTAACAAACAATGCAAAACTATACGTAGTATACCCCAACATCAATTTATCAGGATATACAGAGTTATGGCCCTGAAAGGGGCATCCCACACTTACATACACTACCGTAGGGTCACCCAGACAATTTTGTGTTTTCCTTGAAAACTCACACTTATATTTATCAAATGAGTTGCAAAATGACTAGAAAATATATTCAAGACATTGACAAGGTTAGAAATAATGATTGTTATTTGAAATAATAATTTTCTCCTTCAAACTTTGCTTTTGTCAAAGAATGCTCCATTTGCAGCAATTACAGCATTGCAGACCTTTGGCATTCTAGCTGTTAATTTGCTGAGGTAATCAGGAGAAAATTCACCCCATGCTTCCAGAAGGGCCTCCCACAAGTTGGATTGGCTTGATGGGCACTTCTTGCGTACCATACGGTCAAGCTGCTCCCACAACAGCTCTATAGGGTTGAGATCTGGTGACTGCGCTGATCACTCCATTACAGATAGAATACCAGCTGCATGCTTCTTCCCTAAATAGTTCTTGCATAATTTGGAGGTGTGCTTTGGGTCATTGTCCTGTTGTAGGATGAAATTGGCTCCAATCAAGCGCTGTCCACAGGGTATGGCATGGCGTTGCAAAATGGAGTGATAGCCTTCCTTATTCAAAATCCCTTTTACCTTGTACAAAACTCCCACTTTACCAGCACCAAAGCAACCCCAGACCATCACATTACCTCCACCATGCTTGACAGATGGCGTCAGGCACTCTTCCAGCATCTTTTCAGTTGTTCTGCGTCTCACAAATGTTCTTCTGTGTGATCCAAACACCTCAAACTTCGATTCGTCTGTCCATAACACTTTTTTCCAATCTTGCTCTATCCAATGTCTGTGTGCTTTTGCCTATATAAATTTTTTCCTTTTATTAGCCAGTCTCAGATATGGCTTTTTCTTTGCCACTCTGCACTGAAGGCCAGCATTCCGGAGTTGCCTCTTCACTGTAGACGTTGACACTGGCGTTTTGCGGGTACTATTTAATGAAGCTGCCAGTTGAGGACCTGTGAGGCATCTATTTCTCAAACTAGATACTCTAATGTACTTGTCTTGTTGCTCAGTTGTGCAGCGGGGCCTCCCACTTCTCTTTCTACTCTGGTTAGAGCCTGTGTGTGCTGTCCTCTGAAGGGAGTAGTACACAACGTTGTAGGAAATCTTCAGTTTCTTGGCAATTTCTCGCATGGAATAGCCTTCATTTCTAAGAACAAGAATAGACTGTCGAATTTCACATGAAAGCTCTTTTTTTCTAGCCATTTTGAGAGTTTAATCGAACCCACAAATGTAATGCTCCAGATTCTCAACTAGCTCAAAAGAAGGTCAGTTTTATAGCTCCTCTAAACAGCAAAACTGTTTACAGCGGTGCTAACATAATTGCACAAGGGGTTTCAAGTGTTTTCTAATCATCCATTAGCCTTCTAACACAGTTAGCAAACACAATGTACCATTAGAACACTGGAGTGATGGTTGCTGGAAATGGGCCTCTATACACCTATGTAGATATTGCATTAAAAACCAGACGTTTGCAGCTAGAATAGTCATTTAGCACATTAACAATGTATAGAGTGTTTTTCTGATTAATTTAATGTTATCTTCATTGAAAAAAACTGTGCTTTTCTTTCAAAAATAAGGAAATTTCTAAGTGACCCTAAACTTTTGAACGGTAGTGTACCTCAGTCATATCCCTGAAAAATACTGAGATGATACAATTACCCTAATAATACAATTTCAATATTTCCAATGTTCCAACATGTTTCCCCTCAACAGGTTCTTTAGGGGACCATTAATCTGGGCAACAATAAGTACACACAATATAAATGTACAATCAGAATCTGAGTGACAGCAAATACACTAGTGCTACACTCATGATTCCCAGCACTAGGGTAGTACTATACGCTGCTCTGGCCGGCGACCCACATGTTTTTGGGGCAGTCCATTAATAGAGAGATGGAAGAAGGGAATGGGAGTAGATGGGGCTGGACCCAGATAAAAATATCTCCACTTGTCATGAAAAGACTCTCCTCTCCAAAGAGTGATGTCAGGTGATATGTTCCACTGAAGAAGGAGGCAGAGGGAATTGGTGTAGTGAAATACAGCAGATTTTGTTGCAGAAATTTCTGCGACTGAAAGTAGGTTGCATTCATCTGTCAGTTGCAGAAATTACCACATTCAGATGAATGGAACTGATTTCTATTCGCCAAAGTTTCTGCAACAAAATCTTCTGCTTATTACTGCACCCTAATACATTCTTGCCTAAGAGAGGGATTCCCCTCCTGTTAAAGACATCAGATAATGTTTTATACTGAACTAGTGGCAGGTAAAGAGCATACACCGCTGCACGTTTCACTTCCCTTAATGGTGACTTCAAAACTACAACCAGAGACTTACTTTAACTGGTTCCCGGCCACTAGCCGTGTTTTTACGGCCAGCGGTAGGGGTCTCTGAAGTTCGCCATATAGACTAATTACAACGGCACTTCAGAGAGTGTGCACGCTCTGTTGCCACCAGTCCTGGGCACTGGGCAGATTATCAGGGACCAATCTATAGGTCCCAGCTAGAGATGAGCGAACTTATGAAAAGTTCGGTTCGGCTAGTTCGCCGAATTTCACGAAAAAGTTTGATTCTGACCGAACCTGTAATTTCCGTGCACCGAGCATGGTATTGTCCAGGGTGCTGAAAGAGTTAATGGGCTGCACTAACTCTTTCAGCAACCTTGACAGTACCATGCTCGGTGCGCGGAAAATAAAATTTTAATGTAATAAAAATAAAAAAATAAATACGTTCATACTTACATTCCTCCTGTCCGGCCTCCAGCGATGACGTTTCATCCATGTCGCCGCTCGCTGCAGCCAATCACAGGCTGTAGTGGCGGTCACGCACGTCACGTGACCGCCTCTGCAACTAATCACAGGCTGCCGTGGCCTCTGCAGCCAATCACAGGCTGCAGCGGCCTCTGCAGCCTATCACACGCTCCTCTCCTGAAATACTCTGTGCTGCCTTAAACTCTGGACAGGTCAGGATCCTGTTTCTTTTAAATGCTGCTGGGGAACCCGCTCGATCCACTATATAAGGCTGCGCTACAGTGCTTGGGAATAAGTGACTGGGGCAGAAGAGGATGGAGGCACAGCCTTAAATAGTGGATCGAGCGGGTTCCCCAGCAGCATTTAAAAGAAACAGGATCCTGACCTGTCCACAGAGTTTAAGGCAGAACAGAGTATTTCAGGAGATGAGCGTGCGGATCTTGTGCGGGGTGGTGACTTGCCAATCATGTGAAGGTGTTATTGAGGACAGGAGTGGAGGAGAGGTAACAGACTGAGAGCTATGTAATGGTAAGAGCAGAGTTCACAGCAGCACAGAATATTTCAGGAGAGGAGCGTGCAGATTTTCCGTACCCACGACAGGAGACAATGTGCTGAATTAGGTATCGAGGAGGAGGATCTCCCCCACGTTAGGGTCCTACAGGGATTACTTGATGAGGGACAGCGAGTGGTGGGGGAAGGTCCTTTTACTGATCTCAGAGTGGCTTCAACCACTAATCCACCTATTAATGATAACACACCTTTTGATGTCTTCCTGACGGTGGTGACGAACCAACTTAAAAAACTTGAGATTGACAAACGTCTCCCCTTTAATCTTTCCAGGGAGGAAGCATTGGCACTAATGACATTGGAGAATGACAGCAAAATTATTATCAAGCCCTCGGATAAGGGGGGCAATGTGGTGATAATGAATCGGGCACAATATGTCACCATGTGCACGACTATCCTTAAAGACAAATTATGCTATCGGGTATTGGAAGACAATCCAACAAAGAAATATATGGCTGAACTGAGAGGTATCCTTACAGAGGCAAAATGTGCCAGAATTATTGATGCACGTGAACTCTCCTTCATTATGGGGAATTTCCCACAGGTCGCAACATTTTATAGCCTCCCTAAGGTCCACAAGGGTCTGAGTCCGCTCAAGGGAAGACCAATTGTTTCTGGCATTGACAGTGTGTCACAAAACGCCAGCTTATATGTGGACAGGATCCTGATGCCCTTTGTCACGGCACTTCCATCATACGTGCGGGACACGATGGAGGTACTACGGAAATTAGAAGGAATCAGAGTTGATTCTGATGTCCTGTTGGCAAGTCTCGATGTAGAGGCCCTCTACAGCTCCATTCCACATTCGTTGGGATGTGTAGCTGTGGAGTATTTTTTGAAGGAGAGAGGTGCTCAGTTCTACGCACATAACCAGTTTGTTCTACGGTTGCTGCAGTTTGTACTTGAGCATAATTTCTTTGTTTTTGAGCACAAGTTCTTCCACCAGCTCAGAGAAGTGGCTATGGGTAGCCCTTGTGCTCCTAGCTATGCCAACCTTTATCTGGGCTGGTGGGAGAGGGAAGTTGTGTTCTGTGACGCGATGGAGAAGTATGTTTCCTCCATCGTGTTATGGATAAGATTCATAGATGATGTCTTCATCCTATGGTCAGGGACCTCAGCGGAATTCAAGGATTTTGTGTCAATCCTAAATGTTAACAGCCTGGGTCTCTTTTTTACATCGGAGATCAGGGATAGGAGGATAACGTTTTTGGACATACAGATAGAGAAGACGGATCAGGGGTACATTAAGACAGAGATGCATAGGAAACCCACTGCCACTAACAATTTGCTGAGATGGGATAGTTGGCATCCTAGATCCTTAAAGATGGGAATACCCAAAGGACAATATATTAGAGCGAGACGAAATTGCACTACTATATCTGACTTCAGAGCATCTGCCATGGGGTTGAAGAATCGTTTTGAGCGTAGGGGGTACCCTGGCAGTGTGCTGAGATCGGCATACCAGCATGCCATGGCATCTGACAGGGAGTCCTTGCTCAATCCCAGGGTGCGGCCGGTTGATGAAAATGTCATTCGAGTGATTGGGACCTACGATGCTGCTCATCGGGAGGTTAGGAATATATTGGCATCCCATTGGGACATACTCAAAACGGACCTTGATGTGGGTAGTCTGGTTGGGGACTGGCCACAGATCACTTTTCGTAGAGGCCGTAACCTTAGGGATCGACTGGTGCACAGCCATCTTGAGGGAACGGGTGCCACTACCTGGCTGTCTACCAATACTGTTGGTTCATATCGTTGTGGTCGCTGTAAGGCTTGCACATCTGTCCTCAAGAGCAAGACCTTTAAGAGCAATGTAACGGGGGAGGTGTTTGACAATAGGGCTTTTATCAACTGCCTTACAAAAGGGGTGGTGTACCTTATTACCTGTAGCTGTGGGTTGCAATATGTGGGCAAAACTAAAAGAGAGTTCAGACGTATAATCCGTAACCACATATGCGACATTAATGGCAGAGTTGATACCACGGTCTCAAGGCATGTTTGGGAGTGTCACTCTGGAGACTCCTCTGTCATTATGTTTCAAGGTATGGAATTGGTCAAGGCACCCACCAGAGGAGGGGATTGGGACAGGCGTATTTTGCAGAAGGAGGCACGGTGGATTTTCAAGATGCAGACTGTTAAGCCACTTGGTCTGAATGAATCCATCTCCTATGTCCTGTTCCTCTAACCATATGGGGGTATATGCTTTTCCCTGATACATCTTTGTGTGGGTGCGACTCTTTTTATTGTCCCCGTTCTCCACCTTGAATTTGGTCTGCGGTTTGTCTGTGTGGTTTAGGTGTATCCATTCTCTGGTATCTATTCCTATGCTCGGTGTGGTGCTGTCCCCCTTTTTATTTTATTTTAATTTTTTTTAAATGTTTTATTTTTTTATTTTTATTGGGGGGGGGGTTTGCTCGCTTTATCGGCCTCATTCGTGCTTTCTCTCTGTGACTCGTCTGATCGCCGCCTATGTTACTATGCGGTGTATTTGCTGCATTTTTAATTGGATCCTGATGTGCGTACTTTATGGTATGTTTGTGCCTTGGCGTCGGCGTCGGTGACTGATGCCGGCGTCTGTGTCGTCCTGGCTCTCTACTCTGTGCTGTACGCGCATCCATTTACGGCCTTCGGGCTGTCATTTTCCGATTCTGTTTCCCTTGCTGTATCACAGCATTCAGTTTGGTGCTATGTCATCTTGCTGGGTTCGGCCGCCTTTGGCTCCCCCCATGTTACTAACGATGCTGTTTGCATCGATCCCTTTGGCTGAGTGGTTACCAAGGGGCCGGCTGATCGAATGGGCGTCTGTTCTGACGTCTTGTGTTTTGATTGGTGCGGCTCGATCACGCCTCCGGCCAGGGAGGTGGGGCTTGATGTGCATAAGATCCCAGTGTTCTGCCGGCGCGTGTTGGGACCGACATCAGATGTCTCATACGTGCCGTAACTGAAATTTAAACAGCATAATACATGCTGACCGGCCCTTTACCAATAAAGATTAATAAGACAAGATATACCCCTGAGGACGCTCCCCTATTTGGTGCAGAAACGCGTTGGGAAGTGGTCTTTTTATATCTGTGGCAGGCAAACCCATTCAAATATTTTGCCAGCACACCTAGCAGCTGTGAATGTGTGGGGTGTTTATTACATGCTAGGCACTTCTATTTTGGTGCTGACTACATGTTCACACCCCGCAAGCTATTGTGTGCAATCCGGATTTGCTTGCCAATGCCTGTAGCTGATTTCTTTGGCAACTTTTGCCCTACATTTTTTAATAATGAATTATATTTAATAAAATTTGTTTTAAAACGTTTACACAGGCAGTTCTAAATACGGGTCAGGTTATACTGTCGCCTTCAGAATTTATGAGGGGCGGGACCGATCAATAAATGTTTTAGGATGCCCCCCTGATCTTTCCACCAGCAGTAAAATAGTTTTTATTTTCCCCCTTATTTTACTCCAAGGGTAAGGAAGGGAATGGGTGGGGGGAGGATGTTATGCTTGTATATCTTCTAAAGTTCGACTGCTGGAAAGCCCCATCTTTGCATAAACCTGTAATTTCTTATTTTAGAAAACCAAAATAAAATAAATGCCCATACCCCTAGATGAATACTTTTAGGATCAATACTTCAAGAGCAGATATTTTTAAAGTGTTATAGAAACTCTGCTCAGTTTTGTAAAGCTTTGAAAAAAGGTGATTTGTGAAATAATCTTCTTCTATTGTGAGCCCTCCTACATAAATAATGCACACATATTTGGTATCCTCATACACAGGAGAAGTGGCAGAACGTGACATACGATTAATTTTGTACGTGGTCAATACTGTGTTTGAAAAATGCTTGTGTAAACTGACGCAATTGTCAAAAAAATTCTAATTTTATTTTGATCCATCTTATTAAAGAAACTTTCAGAAGAAAACTGGAGTTTCTAAAAAGATGATAAACCGATTGAAGAAAACATTGGGTGGGGGGTCTACTTTTGTGAATGAAGGGTGTTTGCAATGTTTCAGGGGCATTAGGCCCCCAGAAAACAGTTGATTGAATTGCTGGACCCAAAAGGCCAAAGAAGCCTTCTTTTATGCCAAGCCCTGGCAAATGCCCATACAGTAAATAAAGCACATATATTGGGTATCTCCATGCACGGGAGAAGTGGTAGAAGGTGAAATTAGATTAATTTTGTCCGTGGTTCATACAGTGTGTGAAACATGATTGTGTAAAATTACGTATTTGCCCAAAAAAAAGCAAATTTTTTTTTGTTCCATTTTATTCAAGAAACTTTCAGAAGAGAACTGTATTTTTTAAAAAGATGTGTGGGGGCACTTGGGCATTATACTCTGTCGAGAGGTGCTATTGGTGCATGATATTATGTGGAAAGGCCTTATGTACAGATATGATACTGTGGGGGCCAATATGGGGATTTAACACTGTCGGAAAGCACTATGGGGGCATGATACTCTGTGGGGATGCCCTAAGATGACATGATACTGTGTGGAGCGCACTATAGAGCATTTGTGTGGAGGCACTATGTGGGCATTATACTGTGGGGAGGCACTATGGGGGGATTGTATTGTGTGGTCTGAACTGGGTATGTATGGACAAAGATTGGGTGGGGATTGGGTGGGGCTGGATGCGTCGCTTAATGTTAAAAATTTGCTGTGGCACACCACTTTAGTTCTCCCTTTGTATATTACTTGAAAGTTGGGAAGTATGGTCGCACAGAGTGCGGCTCTGAAGAGTTTGCCCATTATACCCATGTCTATTCAGCTTCAGGCAAGCCTCCATTTGAAGTGGTTCTTGGATTCTAAACCCGATTGATGTGTTTTTAAACCCTTCCCGCATTTTCACGTACAGTTACGTGATGGGAACTGGTGTTTTCACGCAATTCCACGTAACTGTACGTGAAGGAGATGGAGCTGGCTCAGGAGCTGGCCAGCGACATAACCGCTGTGTGACAGCTGTATATTACAGCTGGCACCCTAAGGTATCGGCCAGGACTGGAGCTAGCCTCCAATCCAACCGATTAACACCTTACATGCTGCGTTCAATAGAGATCGCAGCATGTGAGGAGTTTATAGCCACCGGCACCCCAGCAACTTGATCGCTGGGTTGCCGGTGGCTGCAAAGGTGATCGGAGGCCTAATACTTACCTCCCGGTTCTGCAAGCAACTAAATCCTCCTATGCCCCGTCGTCGGCGGGGCCCAAAATGCTTCCGGTACCATCGGCAAGATATCGCCGGCTCAGCTTCCGGCTCAGAAGCTGAGCCGACGTCATCAGCAGTGGGTGTCCGCTGTATGTTACAGCGGACAGCCCACTGTAAAGGCAGGAACCCCTTCAATCCAGCGATCCTATGCAATCGCTGCATCAAAGTGGTTTGTATCAAATCGGGAGCCTGCCATGCGATGGCAAGGCTGGCGACTGCTACTATGGCAACAGGAGGCCTAACAATGGCTTCCTATCTGTCATTACGGAAGCCGATTATGCCCCGTCCGGAGGCAGAGCCTGATCAGCTTGCTGTCAGTGAACAACTGACCGTTCTAATACATTGCACTACATAGGTAGTGCAATGCATTAGAACATCAAACAAACAGTTGGACCTTCAAGTCCCCTAGTGGGACTAAAGAATAGTGTAAAAAAAAAAGTAAAAATAAAAGTTGTAAAAAATACAATAAAAGTAATAACATAAAACACAATCGCCCTTTTTCACTTATCAAGTCATTTATTATTGAAAAAAATAATAAAGCCATACATATTTGGTATCGCTGCGACCGTAACAACCTGAACTATTAAAATCTTAAGTTATTTATTCTGTACAGTGAATGCCGTAAAAAAAAAACTAAAAAATACTGACATAATTGCTATTTTTTGGTTACTTTGTTTTTCAAAAATTGAAATAAAAATGATCAAAAAGTCGCATGTACCTATAAAAACTATAACTCGTCTCGCAAAAAAACAAGCCCTCATACAGCTCCGTCGACAAAAAAAATTAAAAAGTTACGGCTCTCACAACTTGGCGACAGAAAAAAAGCCATTCTCTTTACAAAAGTTATTTTGTTGTGCAAAAAGTTGTAAAACATAAACAAATGCTATAAATTAGGTATCGGCAGAATCGGACTGACCCGCAGAATAAAGGTAACATGTAATTTATAACGCGTGGTGAACGCTGTATAAAAGAACTAAAAAAATATGCCAGAATTGCTGTTTTTTGGTCACCTCGCCTCCCCAAAAAAAAAGGCTAACAAGTGATCAAAAAGTCGCATGTACCCCAAAATGGCACCAATAAAAACGACAGCACATCCCGCAAAGAAACAGCCTTCATACCTCTACGTCTATGAAAAAAAAAAATTAGTTAACTGGTTGCCGACACAGGACGAGTATGCTCGTCCTGAGCAGCGAGCACTTCGCGCATTAGGACGAGCATACTCGTCCTGTGTGACAGCCGTCTGTGCCGTCTCTGTGTGTGCGATCGAGAGCGGGGCAACGGCTGTAATACACAGCCACAGCCCCGCTCTGACAGCGGAGAGGAGAGAAGAATCTTCTCTCCGCTGTTAACCCTTTGAACGCCGCGATGACAGCTGATCGCGGCGTTCAAAGAGGGGGGACTGCACATTGATCGCGTCACAGAAGATAACTGTGACGCGATCAAAGCCCACAACTCGTATGGCCAGACAGCCCAGGGTCCAGTGAAGGACCCCAGGGCTGTCTGAACATATTTCCTGTTGTTAGGGCATACTGAGGTATGCCCTAACAACTGCCTGTGTACGATCAGTAACAGGCTAATGTACTGGCATATAGATCTATGCCAGTACATTACAGTTACAAAATAAAAATCAAAATGATAAATCCCTTTATGGGATTAAAAAAAAAAGTTAAATGAATGTAAAAAAAAAAATAATGGTAAATAAATAAATAAAAAGTAAATAAAATACACAGAAACACACATTTTTTATAATAAATAAACTTTTTAAAATATAAGTCCCAAAACATGAAATAATATAGACATATTTGGTGTCGCCACGACCGTAACAACCTGTACAACAAATGTATAACATTATTTATGATGATCGGTGTATGGTGTAAAAAAAAAAATATTAAAACTGCTGCGCAACTGCTTTTTTTCTGCATTTTAATCTAATTAAAAATTTATAGAAATTAAACGATAATGTATTTGTACCAAAAAATGGTACGTACATAAAGTACAACTCGTCCCGCAAAAAACAAAGTCTCATACAACTACGTCGTACAAAAAATAAAAGCGTTATGAGCGTCGGGATGCAAAGAGTGAAATTTAAAAAAAATTGCTCTGTCCTCAAGGCTAAAATTGGCTGTGTCCTTAAGGGGTTAAGGCTCCAATAAGTCAGGAAAGAAAAAATATGCAGTTGTGTCGACCCGAGGGGAACATTTCTTCTGTTTCAATTGGCGAATTATCAAGGCCCCTAAAGTTAGGGAACCAGGAAGGGGAGGGCCCAAACATATCTGCTGGAAGCGAGGGCGCCCGTATTATACCAGGACAACTCTTTCCCAGCAAAATTCCCCAAACTGCAAAGATGCCGAGTGTGGACCAAAAGGGGAATATGTAAGGACCATTTATTAGTGAGACACCGGCCTGTGCAGAAAGGATTGTGTCACAGCGTAACAAATATCTATGGATTATTTTATTGTTTTTTTTACCCCATTATTATACCACCTGACTATGCCCCTTATATACTCCGCCCGTCTTACATGTACCCCCACATTATAAACGGAAACACCAGTAAGACTCCAAACAAAACTACTACCAAGCAAAATCCATGCTCCAAAAGCCAAATCGCGCTACCTCCCTTCTGAACCCTACAGTGTGCCAAATCCGCAGTTTACTTCCACATAAATGGCATCAACATACCCGGGAGAATCCTTTTAACAATTTTTGGGGTGTGTGTCTCCAGTGGCACAAGCTGGGCATGACATATTTGCCACTGAAATAGCATATCTAGGGAAAAATTGAAATTTTTACTTTGCACCTTCCGCAGCGCAATTATTCATGGAAAAGGCCTGTGGGGTGAAAATGCTCACTACACCCCTTAATAAATGCCTTGAGGGGTGCAGTTTCCAAAATGTAGTCACTTCTCAGCTGTTAATTTTATTATTTCACATCAGAGCCTCTGCAATTGTAATCCAATACTTTGTAAATTTCCAAATTAGGCCTTAATTTTACATGGTACTCTTTCACGCTGAGCCTGGTTGAATGTCCAGGCAAAAGATTAGGGCTACACGTAGGGTGTTTCTAAAACCGTTGAACACAGCATAATAATAAGAGAGTGGTCTTGTTATGGTGGCACAAGCTGGGCACCACATATTGGCATATCGAGTGCATTCCAATTTCTGCCAATCAAGTGCGGGGTTAATATGCCCACTACACCCCTAGGTGAATACCTTGAGGGGTGTAGTTTCCAAAATGGGGTCACTTCTTGGAGGATCCATTGTTTTGGTCCCACAGGAACTTTGCAAATGTGACACAGCGCCCAGAAACCAATCCAGCTAAATCTGTACTCCAAAAGCAAATGGCGCTCCTTCCCTTCTGAGCACCACTCTGTGCCCAAACAGCAGTTTATGACCACATAAGGGGTATTGCCGTACACAGGAGAAGTTGCTTTACAAGTGTTGGGGTGCTTTTTTTTTATTTATTTGTTGAGAGAATGAAAAATTTTCAGCTAAAACTACGTCTTATTGAAGAAAAAGGATTTTTTTATTTTCACTGCCCAATTCTAATAAAATCTATGAAACACCTGTGGGGTCAAAATGCTCACTACACCCCTAGATCAATTCCTCAAGGGGTGTAGTTTTGTGAATCGAGTCACTTTTGGGGAGTTTCCACTGTACTGGTACCTTAGGAGCTTTGCAAAAATGACATGGTGTCAAGAAATAAATCCAGCAAAATCTGTGCTCCAAAAGCCAAATGGCGCTCCTTCCCTTCTGATCCTTGCCGTGTGCCCAAACAGCAGTTTATGACCACATGTGGGGTATTGCTATACTCCAGAGAAATTGCTTTACAAATGTTGGGGTTATTTTATTCCTTTATTTGTTGAGAAAATGAAAAATTTTGAGCTAAAGCTACGTCTTATTGGAAAAAAAGGATTTTTTTTTATCTTCACTGCCCAATTCTAATAAAATCTATGAAACACCTGTGGGGTAAAAATTCTCTCTACACCCATACATAAATTTCTCAAGGGGTGTAGTTTCCTAAATTGAGTCACTTTTTTGGCGTTTTCACTGTTTTGGTTCCTTAGGGGCTTTGCAAATGCGACGTGGTCTCCGCAAACCATTCCTGCTGTCACAATGCGGGGTGTGGGCCCACTGGGCCATACCACATAGCGGGATGGCAGCTAACCAAACAGGTAAGCACAGAGTTCAAGTAGTTCAGCGAGGGTACCTGAGGCAATCGTAGGCAGTAACAAGGCAGGAACGTCCAGGACCAGGCGGCGGGAAGACGTCAGGTGAGGCGTAGCAAATCAAGCGTAGACTGTAGCACAGCACGGCAACTGCACGGCACTAGAACTGGGTAGCACGGAAACAGGATACGGGATACAGGAACAAGGTACACTGGGAAACTGGAAGACACTGGGAGACCATAAGCATGACAAACTTTGGGTAACAAACAACGCTCTGGCAAAAAGCAAGAGGGCAGAGCCTTTTTTATAGCCCATGGCATCCTGGGCTATATTGCAGATTTCCTGCAAAAATGCGTGCACTGGCCCTTTAAGACCATGCACGCGCGGGCGCTCGCCCGCCGGAAACACTCGAAGTCCGGAAGTGAGTGCCGGCGCCTCACAGGAGGACGACGCTGCAAGCAGGTAAGATGTCCATGGCCACGGAAATCGGGAATTAAGGCAGAACGATGGACCGTGGCCATAGACGTTACAGTATCCCCCCTCTTACGCCCCCTCTTCTTGGGACCAGAGCAGGAGAAAAACTTCCTCACAAGGACAGGAGCATCGATGTTCTCCTCTGGCTCCCAAGACCTCTCTTCTGGGCCGAACCCCTTCCAATCCACCAAATAAAATGTCCTTCTTCCCACCTTCTTGGTAGCCAGAATCTCCTTTACAGGGACCACTGTAGAACTAGGAGTCCTGGAGTAGCGGTTCAGGACCACGGGTTTCAGCAGGGAGACGTGGAAGGAGTTAGGAATCCTGAGGGTAGGGGGGAGCCGCAGCTTGTGGGATACCGGGTTGATCTGTATCAGGATTTCGAAGGGTCCGAGGAACCTAAGAGCAAATTTGCACAACAGCACTTTCAGCCAGATATTCCTAGAAGACAACCAGACCTTAGTCCCTGGAAGGAACTGCGGAGGCGCCCGTCTTTTAATATCTGCCTTTCTCTTCATGTGGTCTACCGCAAACAGGATAGAAGATCGGGTCTGTTACCAAATCTGTAGAAAGTCCCTGAAGGTCGAGTCGGCTGCAGGAACCTGGGACATAGTAGAAACAGGAAGAGGTATACGAGGATGCTGACCGTAGACGATGAAGAATGGACTGGAAGTGGTAGACTCACTGGTGTGGTTGTTATAAGAGAACTCTGCCCCAGGGAGCAACTGCACCCAATCATCATGGCGCCTGGAAACAAAGTGACGTAGATAGTTCTCCATGATCTGGTTAACTCTCTCGACTTGCCCATTGGACTGGGGATGATAGACCAAAGAGAAATCCAATTTTACACCGAGGAGGCTGCAGAGTGCTCTCCAAAACTTTGAGGTGAACAGGACCCCTCGGTCCGAGACAATATGCAGGGGCAAGCCGTGCAGACGGAAGATGTGCTGTATGAAGAGGTCAGCCAATCGCGTAGCAGACGGCAGACTGGTCAAGGGAATGAAGTGAGCCATCTTGGAAAATCGATCCACCACCACCCAGATCACACTGCAACTCGCAGAAGAAGGAAGATCCGTGACAAAGTTCATAGCGACATGTTGCCAGGGGTAAACGGGCACAGGCAGTTTTTGGAGCAGACCATCAGGTCTGGAGTGAGCAAATTTATTTGCTGCGCATACCGTGCATGAGGAGAGAAAGTCCATAACGTCTTTGGGTAGCGTGGGCCACCAGAACTGATGGGTGATTCGATTTTGGGTCTTACGAGCACCCATGTGACCTGCCAGCTTAGAACTGTGACCCCAGCGAAGAATTCTTCCTCGGTCAGCCAGACGTACAAAAGTCCTACCTGGAGGAATGTCTCTAACTTGCAGGGGATTCACAGAGGAGACGCAGGATGGGTCAATAATATTCTGTGGAGATTCCATTGCCTCCTCGGTTTCAAAAGATCTAGACAAGGAGTCGGCCCTGACATTCTTGTCGGTAGTCGAGTTCGAACTGGAACCGAGCAAAGAACAACGACCACCTGGCTTGACGAGGATTCAACCGCTGGGCCGTCTGTAGGTACTTCAAATTCTTGTGATCCGTGAAGACCAGGATAGGATGAACCGCGCCCACCAGTAGATGTCTCCACTCCTGCAGAGCCAGCTTGATGGCCAGTAACTCCCGGTCCCCAATCGAGTAGTTGCGCTCTGCGGAAGAAAACAGCTTAGAGTAGTAACCACATACCACAGCCTTGCCTTTCGATCTTCTCTGGAACAACAGTGCACCGGCACCAACCGAGGAAGCATCCACCTCTAACGAAAACTGTACGGATACATCAGGATGGTGCAGAATGGAAGCAGACGTCAAGGCTTTTTTTAAGGATTCAAATGCGGCTTCAGCCTCCGAAGTCCACATCTTGGCATTCATACCCTTCTTAGTGAGGGTGGAGATAGGAGCAGTCAGAGATGAAAAGTTGGGGATGAACAGTCGGTAGAAGTTGGCGAATCCTAGGAAGCGTTGTATGGCACTTAAGCCTTGGGGGCGTGACCACTCCAGGACAGCCTTTACCTTCTGGGGATCCATATTGAGGCCCTGATCGGAGATAATATAGCCCACGAAGGATAGAGACTTCTTCTCAAATACACACTTCTCCAACTTGGCATGAAGGCGATTCTCTCTTAGACGGAGTAACACTTGGCGGACATGACTTTGATGAGTTACTGGATCTGGGGAAAAAATCTAAATGTCATCGAGATACACCACAACACAAACATATGGAGATTACGATAAATGTAATTGACAAATTCTTGAAATACACAGGTCGAAGGGCATAACTAAGCATTCGTAGGGCCCATCACGAGTATTAAAGGCAGTCTTCCATTCGTCACCTCGACGAATCCGAATCAGATTGTAGGCCCCTCGCAGGTCCAGTTTAGAAAACATTTTCGCCCCCCATATGCGATCAAACAGTTCAGAAATCAAAGGCAGGGGGTACCTGTTCTTCACCGTGATCTGGTTTAGGCCCCGGTAGTCAATGCAAGGTCGTAGCGATCCATCTTTCTTTTTAACAAAGACGAACCCCGCTCCGGCCGGGGATGAGGATTTACGAATGAAACCCCTTTCCAGGTTCTCCTTAATGTAGGCCGACATGGACTGGGTCTCTGGCAAGGAGAGAGAGTTCACTCTACCACGAGAAGGAGACGATTCAGGAACCAGGTCGATAGGACAGTCATATGCCCGGTGTGGCGGCAAGGTCTCAGCCTCCTTTTTGTTGAAGACATTGCAGAACACAGAGAAACAAGAAGGCAACCCTGTCAAAGACTGAAGAGTAGCAGGCTGTGGTGACTTGATATGGCCCAGACAGCGATCAAGACATTTCGGACCCCACTGGAGGACCTCTCCAGAGTTCCAATCCAGGACGGGGGCTTGCAGACGGAGCCAAGGCAAACCCAGCAGCACGGGGATGACGGCCTTGGACAGGACGAACAGGGAGAGGAGTTCAGCATGAAGGGCTCCCACTTGGAGTCTCAACGGCTTGGCTACGGACACAACTGGGTCAGGTAATTGCAGTCCATCCACCGAGGCAACGATCAACGGCCTTTAAAGCTGGATAGGAGGCAACTGAAGGAGATCCACAAGGTCCTGGGGCAGATGAAGTTGGCTGCAGAGCCGGAGTCCAGATAGGTAGAGACCTGATGGGACCTCTTGCCAGCAATGATGGTTACGGGAATGAATCGTTTGGAAGAGAGTTCTTAATTCAATGTGTTGACGCCCAGGGTTGTCTTCCCAACCAATTTTAGTCGGTCTACTTGCATCGGGACCTTGGGCAAAGCAATAGAAGCAGGCAAGAGGGGTTGCTGGAAGTTGGGCGCTAGTCTAGGGCACCGACGCTCCTGACGAACCTCGTGAGATCTCTCCCTCAGCCTTATGTCTGCCCGAGTGGCAGGCAGAATCAAGTCGTCCAAGGCAGAAGGCAGATCTCGAGCAGCCAGTTCATCTTTGATCTCGGACGACAGGCCATGCCAATAGGATGCCACGAAGGCCTCATTGTTCCAGGATACCTCTCCTGCCAGAGTCCGGAACTAAATCGTATACTCGCCCACGGAGGTGTCCTCTAGGCGAAGGTTGAAGATGGCAGTGGCTGCCGATGAGACTCGCCAAGGCTTTTCAAAAACAGTTCGGAGTATTCGCACAAACTCCTGAAAATCTTGGGTCTCGGGTCCCTGACGTTCCCAGATAGGATTAGCCCATGCCAGGGCCTTGCCAGTCAGGAGGGATATGATGAATCCGATCTTGGCTCCGTCCGACGGAAATGCTCGACAGTGCAGGGTAAAATTAATGTGGTATTGGTTCAGAAACCCCTGACAAGCACTGGCGTCTCCATCGAACCGAGAGGGCAATGGCAGCGAGAACCGAGGATCCGGACAGGAACTGCCAGGAGGAGTAACAGGAGGATCGGCTTGAAGGACTTGCATAGAGGAAGGAAGAGAAGCAACTAGTGTCCCTAGCTGCTGCGCCATAGAGTCTACTGCCACAAGGAGCTGATCCTGCCTAGCTCTGAGATCCAGCAGGTCCACCTGCATGGCTTGGGAGGGTGCCAAGCCCTTGAATTGACCAGCGGAGTCCATGGCCAGTGCGTACTGTCACGATGCGGGGTGTGGACCCACTGGGGCGTAGCGGGATGGCAGCTGGCCAATCAGGTAAGTACAGTGTTCAAATACTTCAGCGAGGGTACCTGAGGCAATCGTAGGCAGTAACGAGGCAGGCACATCCAGGACCAGGTGGCGGGAAGACTTCAGGTGAGGCTTAGCAAATCAAGTGTAGACTGTAGCACAGCACGGCAACAGCACAGCACGTCACTAGAACTGGGTAGCACGGAAACAGGATACGTGATAAAGGAACAAGGTACTTTGGGAAACTGGAAGACACTGGGAGACCATAAGCACGACAAACTTTGGGTAACAAACAACGCTCTGGTAAAGAGCAAGAGGGCAGAGCCCTTTTTATAGCCCAGGGCATCCTGGCCCTTCAAGCCACAGGCCCTTCAAGACCGTGCAAGCACGGGCGCACGCCCGCGCCCGCCAGAGACACTCAAATTCCAGAAGTGAGTGCCGGCGCCTCACAGAAGGACGACGCTGCAGGCAGGTAAGATGTCCATGGCCACGGCCGTTGGGGATTAAGGCAGAACAACGGATCGTGGCCATAGACGTTACACCTGCTAAATTTGAGGTCCAAAAGCCAAATGGCTCTCTATCCCTTCTAAGCCCTGCTATTTATGACCAAATGTGGGGTATTATTTTACTCAGGAGAAATTGCTTTACAAATGTAGTGGTGCATTTTCTCCTTTAGTCCTTGTGGAAATTAGAAAAAACTAGCTAAACATAAATTTTCTTTGAAAGAATGTAGATTTTCATTTTCACGGCCTACTTACAATAATTTCTACAAAAAACCTGCGGGGTCAAAATGCTCACTATACGCCTAGATAATTTCCTCAAGGGGTATAGTTTCCAAAATGGGGTAACTTTTGGGGGATTTCCACTGGCACCGCAAGAGCCTTTCAAACATGACATGGTGCCTAAAATATTTTCTAATACAAAGGAGGCCCCAAAATCCTCTAGGTGCTCCTTTGCTTCTGAGGCATGTGCTTCAGTCAATAAGTGCACTAGGTCCACATGTGAGGTATTTCTAAAAAATGCAGAATCTGGGCAATAGATATTGAGTTGCGTTTCTCTGGTTAAACTTTCTGTGTTAAAAAAAAAATAGATGAAAAATGAATTTCTGCAAAAAAAAAAAACGAATTTGAAAATGTCACATCTACTTTGCCTTAATTCCTGTGAAACGTCTAAAGGTTTAAGAAACTTTCTAAATGCTGTTTTGAATACTTTGAGGGGTGAAGTTTTTAAAATGGGGTGACTTATTGGGGGTTTCTAATATATAAGGCCCTAAAATCTGCTTCACAACTGAAGTGGCCACTGTAATAATAGCCTTTTGAAATTTTCTTTAAAATGTGAGAAATTGCTGCTAAAGTTCTAAGCCGTGTAACGTCCTAGAAAAATAAAATGATGTTAAAAAAACAATGCCAATCTAAAGTAGACATACGGGTGATGTTAATTAGCATAACTGCCTGTCTTACAAGATGACACATTTAAATTTAGAAAAATGCTTATTTTTGCAATTCTTTGCTAAATTTTGGTGTTTTTCACAATTAAATACTTTATTTATCGAGCTAATTTTGCCAGTAACATAAAGTCCAATGTGTCACGAGAAAACAATCTCAGAATCGCTTGGATAGGTATAAGCATTCCGAAGTTATTACCACATAAGGTGAAACATGTCAGATTTGAAAAAATTGTCTGTGTCCTTAAGGGGTTAAAGGAAATAATTGGTGGACATAGTTTTCACCCGTGTAGAGGGTTGTTAGGTGCTTCCTGTATCTAGTTCATTACAATTGCAGAATTGTTAGCAAAAACACAAGCAGTACAGCAACAACTTTGGCAGAGCAGTCATTAACTGCATGCAGACGGACGTTATGAAGATGCAGTTAACTGCTCTAAAAAGACATTTTAATATAATAGCAGCAGTCTGTCCATAACACAAATTTCACCATTGACTTCTATTGAAAAATTACTGGCTGCAGTTTAAAAATGCAACATAAAGGCAACATTGCCGCACCGTGTGACCTTACCCTTAGGCTGGATTCACACGAACGTGGCGTTTTTGCGCGCGTAAAAAACACGACGTTTTGGTTGCGTTGTAGTTGCGTGTGGCATCCGTGAGGGCTGCGTTAGTGCGTTTTTTACGCGCGTATGGCATGCGTTTTTTACACAAGTAAAAACAACGGAGGGTTAAGTAATGGAGAGGGCAGCCTACAAAAAGACACCTTCTCCAATACCTGCTTGATGTGAGCACATGTTCGCATTCCTGTTGGCACCTTGCAAACTACTTTTGGTCTTGTAGGGTGTTTCTTGGCTTGTTTGCAGGTATAAAATCAACATTATGCCCTTGACTCCACTGGGCCGTGTGCTGATATCCTGGATGGTTTCTCGGAGATTTGGTGAGCGCCGACCCATGCTTCAGTAGGGATCCCGGAGAAGAGGGAGGATTTGGGTTCATCCTCTTGTGGCCCAGCGCACCTCCAAAGGCCATTTTCATACTCTATATGATGACCTTCGCTGCCACCACGAGAAATTTCGGTCGTTTTGCCGCATGTCTGTGTCGACATTTGATATTCTGCTGGACCAGATTCGCCCAGGAATCACCTACCAGGACACAAACATGCGGCGCTGCATTTCCCCCGAGGAGCGACTCCTTGTGACGTTGAGGTATGTGTGTTTTATACAATTGCAGCTTACAGGATGGTGTGTGGGTGTCATGTCCTACATCACGTTTATTTGTGGGTTGTATTTTTTCATCTCGCCCATGTAGATTTCTTGCTACAGGAAACAGCTTTCATTCGTTACATTTCGAATTCCTTCTTGGAGTGAGCACAATTTCGACAATTGTGACCGGCACCTGTATTGTGATGTGGCAGTGATTGAAGGCCACAGTGATGCCTCAGCCCATGACAGAGCACTGGCTTTCGATTTCTGCGGATTTTCTCGACACCACCCAATTTCCAAATTGTATTGGTGCCCTAGACGGCAAGCATATTCGTGTCAAGAAGCCCCCCCACTTTGGATCCCGATTCTATAATTACAAACAGTTTTTTTCCATCGTCTTGTTGGCCTTGTCCGACAGCAATTATTGTTTTATCATTGTACACTATGGGTCCTATGGAAGCTCTGCTGATGCCCGCATCTTTCGCACATCCAGAATGGGCCATCGTCTGATGGGCAATCAACTTTCTGTGCCGGAACCGAGCCTCTTGTCTGGCTCGCGAGGACCACCAGTCCCTTATGTAATCATGGCAGATGAGGGTTTTGGCCTCACAAGCCAAGTAATGCGCCCATTTGCTCGAAGAGGCTTGGATGACCGTCGGCGCATATTCAATCACCGGCTTAGCAGAGCACGCAGATGTGTGGAATGTGCATTTGGCATAATGTCAACCAAATGGCGTGTTTTTCTCACCACTATGCAACTGACGCCGCAAAATGTCACCCGTGTCATTCAAGCGTGTGTCGTGCTTCATAATTTTTGTCGCATACATGACGCCGGTTGTGATGCCAAATTTATTCGCACCAATGCCACAAGATCAACCATGCCGCCACAAATTCCACTCGGAAGTGCTCAAACATCTGGGATCCGAGTACGCGACATGTTTGCGCAATATTTTGACAGCCCCGATGGAGCAGTGCCATGGCAGGAGGATTCTCTGTGAAGGATGGGCTCGTGGAGATTAGTGGGGCAATGTCTGTTTTTTTTGGCCAACATTTTGTCATTCAGGGTGGGGATTTTATTATTAGGGACTCGCAAGACATGAGGACCCATGACGTGGGTTGCGAGCTTATATCTTTGGTGGTTTTGCCGTTTTGTTGTCAACCTCCCCAAGAAATTGCATGAGGCACATTGCCTTATCCAGTATCCCCAAATACAATCCAAAATCTCTTCCTGGCAGACTTTATCACAGCACCGCAAGGCGTTATATAAAGACTTGGAGGAATTTAGCAAAAGCACTAAAGATACACTAATACCTCAATGAGGGCATGAACATCTGTAGTGCCCTGGCCACATTGTCCCAACCTTACCTAAAAGGACGTGTTCGCTAACCTTTGGAACACCACATACATGTAGGCAAACACAAACAATTATATTGCTCAAAGAAAACACACATTATTGTGTACAGAGCTAAATGCACAATCGAAAGAACCGTTCTTCAATAATCAACACGAAAACGCACCAACATGATGCAGAATCGTAAAAAAAAAAGGAGATTTTGTTCAAAAGAACAAGCACACCCTAATCTGCCAACACACCGCTACAACTCCTGATATCGGCGTGATGGGGAGTGATAGGTTGCCATTTCAGCACCACTATGCTGTCCCTGGCCCTGCTGAGGATGTTCCTCAACAGCATAGTGGCGCTGATGCAGAGTGTTATACCCTGCCGGTGGGCCCTGGGCAAAGGGTTCCAGGGGTCTGGCGTAGGGTGGGAAAGGCCGGTCCCGCACCACCACATGACCAGGTGACATTCGTGTCACCATTGGCCGCTGGAAGTGTTGCCGGGGCAAGGGGGTGACAGGCTGTTAAGGGAGAGGTGCAGTGTATGGCACCGATGCGTCAGGCAATCCACGCCAAACCTCAATTACCTGGAAGCACTGGCGTGGATTGTTAGGAGGTGTTGCGGAGTCAATTATGGCAAGGAGGGAGCCCTGGACGCGTGCCATCCAGTGGTCAGGTACTCGCCTGAGTAGCAGCGCCAGGTTGTGGCAAAACGCGACACAGATGTCCACGTCGGAGCAGCGGCGGAGGTACTCCAGTACCCTGCGCGACCTCATCCCAGCTGACCTCCTTGCCCGTGCGGTCGTGGTAGGCCTCTGACCGTGTGTTCCACAACTGTGGCCTCTCCTGGACCAAGCAGATCAGCTTCTCCACATCGCACGCACGAGGCATTGCAGCAGATGTCGGTTTGAACTGTGCGCATGTGGCCAGCAAGTGATAACCCACTTCCTGGTTTGTGCTTGTTTGGATCAGTTTGCTCAACTCATTTACATCCACTTAACAAGTATTGCGTGAAAAACGCTGTGCGTACGGAGGTGCTTCCGTGTGGCGTGTGACTCACGCGGCGTAAAAATCACGCACATGTATTAACGGCCCCATAGACTAATATAGGTCCGTGCAACGCACCTGAAAATCACGCGCGTTGCATGGACGTATATTGCGTTCGTCTGAATAAAGCCTTAGATACCTGCCCCGTATCTTCCGTTGCTTTGTACCTGCTGCACGACCACACCCTAGTTCTGCAAAAGTAGTGCTTTTCTTGCTCTTCTTGTTGCTGTGGTCTGTAACTGAATGCTTATTTCTGGCCTGCTTCTGATGATGTTATCAGGGCCTACTGTTTAAATCCAGCCAGGCCTTTCACTCATTGCCTGAGAATCAGTTTCTATACTGACATTGCCTTTAGCCTGTTGTATAGCTTCACACCTAAACATTGAAATTGCAACACCAAGAAGAAAAAGTTTTGGAATTGTGGAAATCACATGAACAATAGACTGGTTAATGATATTTAAATGCTGAATAATAGAAGCAAAATTTTCCAAACATCTTGATTTATTCAATATCCAGTATGAGTGCCATGCATAGAAATACCGTATATGTCGGCGTATAAGACGACTGGGCGTATAAGACGACCCCCAACTTTTACCCTTAAAATATAGAATTTAAGATATACTCACCATTTCGTGCAGGAGCGCTTCACTATGGCCATCGGCGGCAGGACCCAGGACTCTGTCTCTTTGAACTCGCGCATGCGCAGATAGGCTGCTTCATCGCGCGAGATCTGAGAGGCAGGGAATGAGAGGAAAGGGCGGGCCAGAGGATCTTACAGAGATGTTCCCTGGCGGCTAATACCGGCTTCCCTCAGATCCGTGGCGGATTCCGTGCATCCCGGGAGCCTGTGTACCGGACTGCAGGCTCACAAGGTAACACACAACCTGTGTGTAGACAATATGTAGACTAGGGATGTCATGATACCAGAATTTGGACTTCGATACCGATACTTCGTTTAGTATTGCGATTTCGATACCAATATCGATACTTTTGCCAACAGTAATAAAAAAAAAATTCTTCCGTTTTCTGATGTGAGGCGCGACGTGTGATGAATTTTGAAAGCGCCTCACATTAATAGTAATTAATCCCATCATGTTTCTCAGTCATATTGGGTTAATGTGCGAGGTACATGATGGGGTTAATTACTATTAATGTGAGGAACATGGAGGGTAAATTCATCGCACCTCGCGCCTCACATTAATAAGTGAATGAAAGCCGTGTTTATTTCATTTTTTTACAGCGTACACATCATAAATGATGCAAAAACATTGTTGTCCGCGCCATTACTGAATGTGTGTATTTTATGTATTGAGACTTATTTTAATGTTTATTGTAAAAAAGGTGAAGGTGTATTTTTTTTAAAATTTAACAATACTTTGTTTTTACTTTATTTTTAAACTTTAATGTACTGACATATATCAGATATGTGCCAGTACATTAACCTGTGGACGGATAATACACAGGCAGTTGTTAGGACATACTTGGGTATGTCCTAACAACATGAAATATGGTAAGACAGCCCTGGGGTCTGTCATATATGGTATGGCCCTCGATCGCGTCACAGGAATTCCCTGTGACGCGATCCAGGGGCATCCCCCCTTCTCACTTTCCCCTGAATGCTGCAGTCAGCTGTGATCGCAGCATTCAGGGGAATAACGGCGGAGATGAGCGGTTTCTCTGATCTCCGCCGTTATAGAGCGGGGCTGCGGCTGTGTAATACAGCCATTGCCCGCTCCTGACAGGAAGTGCGCGCGCGGTCAGCATGAGGTGATGCGGCCGGTGCTGCACTAATGAGCGGCAGTTCAGGCACTGAAGACAGAACATGGGGGTGTTTTGTAGCGCGCCCGCCATGTTCTGTCTCCAGTGCCGCCGCTCATTAGTGCAGCGCTGGCCGCATTGCATCATCCTGACCCCGCGAACTTATCATGACTCAGGAGCGGGGCTGTGGCTGAATTACACAGCCGCAGCCGCGCTCCCATACATTCATGTGTTACTATACTGAGCTGTGCGGCTGCGCAGCTCAGTATCGAAATACAGGAAATAGCGGTATCGAACCGTTTAGGGATGCACAGTATCGAAACAGTATCGAAGTTTCGATGCACCGTGCATCCCTAATGTAGACAATATCCGGCATATAAGACGACCCCACACTTTTGACATTTTTTTAAGGGTGTAAAAAGTCGTCTTGTACGCCGATATATACGGTACACGCATTTACACGCCTTGGCATGCTATCAATGAGGTTATCAATGATTGTCTAAGGAATGTTATGCCATGCTGAATGCACTTGGGCACGCAAATCGTTAAGATTGGCTGCTGGCAGCTTACTTTGAAATTGCCAACCTGTAACGACCAGCAGGTTTTGTGGACCCACTGGGCTACAGCGATGTATTGGCATAGGGCCAACTCTAAGGGCGTTGTCTAAGCAGCCTTCCCGCTCTTCACCCTTTAAAACCTCTATAGGGATCTGGTCCACTGCGGGGAGAATGCCAGGTCGCTACTCTACCTCCTGAGGTGGTCCCGAGTAGCTGCTGGCCAAACAGAAGCTAGGCAGAGACAGGCAGGTGGTACCTTGATAGTAGCCGGATTGCTGGAAGCACGCTGGTGCTAAATTGCTGAAAGCACGCTGGTGCCGGATTGCTGGGAGCAGGCTGGTGCTATATTGCTGGGAGCATTCTGGTTCCGGGTTGCTGGGAGCACGTTGGTGTCAGATTGCTGGAAGCACCCAGAGGGCACAGAATAATGTCAGGTAACAGACTTCTGGATAAAGGATACCAATAGGTAACAGACTCAGGATACAGGGTATGGAAAAAAACGCAGGATAACACTAGATTTGTACAACTTCTCTAAGGCACTGGGGAAAGGGGCAGGGTCACTTATGAAGACCAGTGTGTGCATGGATAGGCTGGGGATAATTTACTGATGCACGTGCTGGCCCTTTAAGAACTAACACGAGCGCGTGCACCCTACGGGATAGTTAGAGAGAGGAGACCAGAGTGCGCCAGCGTCCCTGGGTAGAGACACACCAGCGGAGATGCACAGTCTTGCGGTCACGGCTGCCGGTAGGAGGGGAATGCCGGCGGTCTGCGGCTTCAGGCATTACACAACCAATAACGTCCCTGATGTGCTCGATGGGAGACAAGTGCAGGCCATGGTAGCACGCCATAGTGACACGTTTAGGCCACGGAAGCTGCTCACAGTAGCACCAGCAACATGCGGCCTGGCATTGTCATGTTAAAAAAATACTTCGGGAACAAAATCAATGTAACCCCGAGCTGTTAGTGTACCTGAAATGAAGACTAGAGGGGTCCGGCTACCATACATTATGTCACCCCACACCATAATCTCAAGATTAGGTCTGGTGTGACGTTCCCTTGTGAAAGCCTCTTCATGGAATTGCCCATGTGGTCTCCAGACCAATCTCCGGCTATCATTGCGACAAAAACTGGATCTTCATCAAGGAAGAGAATATAACTCCATTCCAGCCTCCATTGCCTTTGTGCTGTACACTATGATAGCCTTTGAGAGCGGTGGCGTGGGGTCAATGCGACACCTGTAGCTGGAATGTGACGTCCAATTTCACTCGCAGTACAGAATGGATCACTACACTCTATTCTTCCAATCAGACGATTCATCCGTACAGAGGTTTGCATTCGCACACCTATTGCTGTCATTACTGTTTGTTGTTGTTCTCCCAACCTACGCAACGTTGAACAGTGCTGACATCTCGGCCTAGGTGCGTAGCGATTTGCCAGAGTGATACACCAAGGTCTCTCAGTTCAAGGACTCTGTCCCTCTCAGTTTGTGACAAATGTCATGACTGGCATGTTCACGAACAGGACAATGACCCCACATCACTTGATCTGATTTTTTAGCTTTCATGTGGGTAAAAAAAACTTTGCTTTCAATCTGGCTTTCATGCCCTTCCCACATGCCACAGATTGGAGCTAGGTGCTTGAAAATTTGATCATTTACAAATCTTCGCGACATTTGCTACTTCCTCAATTTGCATAACCTAACAGCTTGCACTTCTTGCTGTTGCATTTTCAATGTTGAGGAATGTACAAATGTAGCCAAGTTTATATTGACTCTGATAACTTGCTGCAGAGTGATATCACACAAAAAAATCCGTTTAAAAGCCATTGAAAAAGTCAAGTTAAAGTTTCTTGACACTGTATTTATTGCATTAGAAGTCAAGATAAAGATGGTTACATTTGTATATTGACTGCCTGATTGACCCTGCTTTTCCTTGAATTTGGCCTACTTCTGGACCCACCCGATTGATTTTCTGGTTCTGACTCATTGCTCTATATGACTACTCTCTAGTTTCGACATCGCGTCATTTTGTGTCAGTGAAAGTGGAAAGCTCAAAGCTAAAATTATACTTTTCTTTCGTCTTTTTATTAATGTTTTGTATGCAAATGACAATTGACAAAAGCAAAAAGAGTGTATAGCATTAAAATCATGTGCATTACTATAGGGGACAAACAGAAAAATGTAATGCACTATATGATAGTCCTGTAAAATAATAATAATAAAAGCAATAATAATAATAAAAACATCAGCACTAAAATACAGAAAGTGGGGGATTTAAAAGGAATCTGTCAGCAGTTTTGACCCCCCTCTATTAAGAGAACAACGAGGGGATAAAATACTAGTCATGCTTTGGTGTGGTAAATTATTTTGACTTGCTATAATAGATTTCACCTCTGTGTTCCCATTTGGTCATAAAGATGAGGTGAAGGAAAAAACACAATTCTGGAAAGAAAATTAAAGTGTTAATAATTAAATTGATCTTTGATCATGGGCAAACAAGCTGACATAGCAAAAAATTTTAGACTCATTTCAGTTAAAATCATAGCGGCACATACAATTTCTGTCTCTGTTCAAGCTGCTGTCCAGAGTTCCCAATTTGCATATGAATTTATATTTCTGCTCCAACCTCGATTTTATGTAATCTGAAGTTCCCCATTAGCAGAGTCACATCATTTATTTTATGGCCCATTCTGCAGAAGTGATTGCACAGTTCAAAAAAGATAGGGAAACATCAATCTGTGTGCATAACCCATGAATGAACAAAATAACAATTAGACTTGGTACAAAGAAATCTTTAATAGGCATTAAACACATTGTTAAAAAATATTTTAAGGGACATGAACACATAAAACGGTAGCACTGCAGTTTCTGTCCGGATTTTCTGTGCGGCAATTCTGCAGCATATTACAGAAGCCGCAAAGTGGGTAAGAAACACGGGCAAAAATTGACCTGTGGTGCGGATTCTCAATCTGCAGCATTTCATTTTATCTTGCGAAAATCCCGACCTAAATTCTGCAGTGTACATTGTGTGTGGACCTACTCTAACACTGAAAGACAAGACACATCAGGTATAGCCCTTGATAGGGCTAAATATTATATTCACTACCCATCAAAAGTTTGGAATCACTCAGAAAATGTCACAAGAATACACCAATACACTCCAATAGGTCAGGAAATAAAATATGTGCAGTTGTGCAGGCTCGAGGGGTGCAGGCTCGAGGGCAACATTTCTTCTGTTTCTTGAGGCGATTTATCAAGGCCCTAAAATTAGGGAGCCAGGAAGGGGCCCAAACATATCTGCTGGAAGCGAGGGCGTCCGTATTATACCAGGGCAACACTTCTTAGCAAAATTCCCCAAACTGCAAAGGTGCGGAGTGTGGACTAAAAAGGGGGATGAGAAAGGACATTTATCAGTGTGACACTGGCCTGTGCAGAAAGGATTGCTTCACAGCGTAACAAATATCTATGGATTATTTTATTTTATTTTTTTACCCCATTATTATACCACCTGACTATGCCCCTGATGTACTCTGCCCAGCTGACATGTACCCCCACATTATAAACTGAAATACCAGTAAAACTCCAAAACTACTACCAAGCGATATCCATGCTCCAAAAGCCAAATAGCACTCCCTCCCTTCTGAACTCTACAGCATGCCCAAACAGCAGTTTACTTCCACATATATGGCATTGCCATACCCAGGAGAGCCCTTTTAACAATTTTTGGGGTGTGTGTCTCCAGTGGCACAAGCTGGGCACAACATATTTGCCACTGAAATGGCATATCTATGGAAAAATGTATATTTTTACTTTGCACCATGCGCAGGGTAATCATTTATGGAAAAGACCCGTGGGGTGAAAATGCTCATAACACCCCTTAATAAGTGCCTTGGGAGGTGTAGTTTCCAAAATGGGGTCACTTCTCAGGGGTTTATTTTATTATTTCACGTCAGAGCCTCTGCAATTGTGAACCAATACTTTGTAAATCGCCAAATTAGGCCTCAATTTCGCATGGCACTCTTTCACTCCTGAGCATGGTTGAATGTCCAGGCAAAAGATTAGGGCCACATGTAGGGTGTTTCCACTGTTTTGGTCCTACAGGGGCTTTGCAAATGAGACATAGCGACCAGAAACCAATCCAGCAGAATCTGCACTCCAAAAGCCAAATGGCGTTCCTTCTCTTCTGAGCCCCGCCGTGTGTCCAAACAGCAGTTTATGACCACATATGGGGTATTGCCGTACTCGAGTGAAATTGCTTTACAAATGTTGGAGTTCTTTTTTTCTTTTATTTGTTAAGAAAATAAAAGATTTTGAGCAAAATCTACATCTTATTAAAGAAAAAGGATTGTTTTTAGTTTCACTGCTCAATTCTAATAAAATCAATAAAACACATGTGGGGTCAAAATGCTTACTACACCCCTAGATTAATTTCTCAAGGGGTGTAGTTTCCTAAATAGTCACTTTTTGGGCGTTTTCACTATTTTGGTCCCTCAGGGGCTTTGCAATTGCGACATGGCCTCCGCAAACCATTGCTGCTAAATTTGAGCTCCAAAAGCCAAATGGCGCTCTTTCCCTTCTAAGCCCTGCTGTGTGTCCAACCAGCCATTTATGACCACATGTGGGATACTGTTTTACTGTGGAGAAATTGATTTACAAATGTTGCAGTGCTTTTTCTCCTTTAGCCCTTGTGGAAATGAGAAAAAAATAGCTAAACCTACATTTTCTTTGATAAAATGTAGATTTTCATTTTCACGGCATACTTCCAATAATTTCTGCAAAAAAACTAAATGCTCACTATACACCCCGATAATTTCCTTGAGGGTTGTAGCTTCCCAAATAGGGTCACTTTTGGGGGATTTCTACTGTTTTGGCACCGCAGGTGCCCTTCAAATCTGACATGGTGCCTAAAATATATTCTAAGAAAAAGGAGACACAGTGGGTACAGCATTGAAACGAGTAGCCATTATTGTTTTATAATAAACATATATTTCTTCATATTACTCGGTCTACCACTGTTGAATTTTTCAAACAGTCACGCAGCAGCTCCCTACAGGATCCTCCCTTTTTCAATTACCCCTCCATATCCTAACAAGCGGTGACCGCATGGTTTGCCGCTTTGGATCCCAGCAGCAGCATTTGCGGATTCCTACTCTCTCAATTTCTTACCTCTTCTTCAAGTTCTTCGAGTTGATTTGGCCAAGAGGGAGAATAAGGATTTTTAGTGGTTGGGGCGCAAAAGTACAGTCAAAAATTTATGTTTTGCCGTGTTTGATGTATTTATTTCAGACGATTCCGTGTGTACTTCCTAAGCAGTTTTTTCTGTTGAGTAAGGCTTTGAACAGGTTTATCTGGTGTTCTAGACCCCCCAGGATTGCGAAGGCTACTCTTGTCAGGAGGAAGCGATGTGGGGGATTGGGTCTCCCTGACTGTCAATCCTATTATTTTGCTGCGGTGAGTGCTAGAATATTGGATTGGTTTAATCATAAATCGTCTAAGTTGTGGATGATGTTGGAGGACTCCCTGGCACCAGTTTCCCTAGTTACTGTACCCTGGCTCAGATTGCGATTTTATCCAGCTACTAAAAATGCTCAACTTCCTTTTGTGGCAGGACAGGTAGTTCTCACGTTTAAAAGTTTTGGGGGGTTGGTGGTGGTGATACAACCGGATGGTCCATTGGTGTCGATCTCCAACAATGATGATTTCCCCCCTGGGGTTAAGTCACAATTTTTTGCTGGAGATGCGGGAGTTCTCCGGGTACTTTGTTACATATCTGGTGGGAGTGCCCTATAATTCAACCGTATTGGTCATCCATTGAATCGACGATCAACACTATTTGCAATAAGTCCATCACACTTACTCCCTCCCTAGTGTTGGTCAATTTACCAACATCCGATTGTAGTCTCACTAAATTGGACTTGGCTTTGCTGCTCATCATGATAGTTAAGCTCCTCATACCGATTAAGTGGTTGGATAAGACCCCTCCTGATATCTCATTGTGGCTCAATAGAGTCAGGCAAATGTTTCGGCCAGAGGAATTGTCCAGCTGGGAATCTAGAACGCATGACAAATTCATAAAAACATGGGCCTCGTGGTGCACTTGGGCGTCGACTCATCTAACGTGAGCTCGTACCTCCCTTTCACTATTGCAATTTACGTATTCTGACTTCTCTAACTCAATGTGAGTTTTTTGACACCTCAAGCGTTGTCTTTCAAAAGGTCACTAACTGCTAGTAACAAGTACCTTTTCCTTTTTGTTTTCTTTGTTTGAACTTTTATTTCAATTTTTATTTCTATGTTTGTTTCTGTTTTTCTTGTTTTTGGTTCCTAATGTGTCATGGAATTTACATGTTGCTGTATGCCGGAAATGTGTTATGATTGTACTATGCGACTTATGTTATACTCTATACTTCATGTTGCTGTGTTTCCGAGCTCCCAACTGGATGTACATGTATTTCTTTGACACAGTTTTCTCAAAAATAAAGATTTTAAAATAAAAAATAATTCCTAAAGAAGCGAAAAAGAAAAAAAACACCTCCGCTTCTCACGACAATGTATCAAAATACAAATATTTGTACAAAAATCATGCATATTATGAACAACAGGTTTATATACTGAGTTAAAGAGAAAAACATACCTATTTAACCCCTTCCCTCTTTAGCCACTTTTGACCTTCCTGACAGAGCCTCATTTTTCAAATCTGACATGTGTCACTTTATGTGGTAATAACTCCGGAATGCTTTCACCTATCCAAGCGATTCTGAGATTGTTTTCTCGTGACACATTGGACTTTATGTTACTGCCAAAATTTGCTCGATACGTTCAGTATTTAATTGTGAAAAACACCAAAAATTAGCGAAAAATTGCAAAAAATAGCATTTTTCTCAATTTAAATGTGTCTGCTTGTAAGACTGGCAGGTATACAACACAAAATTGTTGCTAATTAACATCCCCCATATATCTACTTTAGATTGGCATCGTTTTTTGAACATCCTTTTATTTTCCTATGACCTCACAAGGCTTAGAACTTTAGCAGCAATTTCTCACATTTTCAAGAAAATTTCAAAAGGCTATTTTTACAGGGGCCAGTTCAGTTGTGAAGTGGCTTTGAGGGCCTTATATATTAGAAACCCCCAAAAAGTCACCCCATTTTAAAAACTTCACCCCTCAAAGTATTCAAAACAGCATTTAGAAAATGTCTTAACCCTTTACACATTTCACAGGAATTAAAGCAAAGTAGAGGTGAAATTTACAAATTTCATATTTTTCTGCAGAAATAAATTTTTAATACAATTTTTTTTATAACACAGAAGGTTTTACCAGAGAAATGCAACGCAATATTTGTTGCCCAGTTTCTGCAGTTTTAGGAAATATCCCACATGTGGCCGTAGCGTGCTACTGGAATGAAGCACCGGCCTCAGAAGCAAAGGAGCACCTAGTGGATTTTGGGGCCTTATTTTTGTTAGAATGTATTTTAGGCACCATGTCAGGTTTGAAGGGCTCTTGCAGTGACAAAACAGTAAAAATCCCCAAAAAGTGACCCCATCTGGGAAACTAGACACCTCAAGGAAATTATCTAGGGGTGTAGTGAGCATTTTGACTGCACAGGTTTTTTACAGAAATTATTGGAAGTAGGACGTGAAAATTAAAATCAACATTTCTTCAAAGAAAATGTAGGTTTAGCGATTTTTTTTCTCATTTCCACAAGGACTAAAGGAGAAAAAGCACCGCAAAATTTGTAAAGCAATTTCTCCCGAGTAAAACACTACCCCACATGTGGTAATAAACGGTTGTTTGGAGACACGGCGTGGCTGAGAAGGGAAAGAGCGCTATTTGGCTTTTGGAGTTCACATTTAGCAGGAATGGTTTGCGGAGGCCATGTCACATTTACAAAGCCCCTGAGGGGACAAAACAGTGGAAACCCCCAACAAGTGACCCCATTTTGGAAACTATACCCCTTGAGGAAATTATCTAGGGGTATAGTGAGCGATTTGACCCCACAGTTTTTTTGCAGAAATTATCGGAAGTAGGCCCTGAAAATAATAATCTACATTTTTTCAAAAAAAATCTAGGTTTAGCTAATTTTTTCTCATTTCCAGAAGGACTGAAGGAGAAAAAGCACCACAAAGTTTGTAAAGCAATTTCTCCCGAGTAAAACAATACCCCACATGTGGTAATAAACGGCTGTTTGGACACACGGCAGGGCTTAGAAGGGAAAGAGCACTATTTGGCTTTTTGAGATCACATTTAGCAGGAATGATTTGCGGATGCCAGGTCACATTTGCAAAGCCCCTGAGGGAACAAAACAATGAAAACGCCCAAAAAGGGACTCCATTTAGGAAACTACACCTCTTGAGGAATTCATCTAGGGGTGTAGTGAGCATTTTGACCCCACAGATGTTTCATAGAATTTATTAGAATTAGGCAGTGAAAATGAAAACAGTCCTTTTTCTTCAATAAGACGTAGCTTTAGCGCAAATTTTTTCATTTTCTCAACAAATAAAGGAAAAAAAGAACCCAACATTTGTAAAGCTATTTCTATCGAGTACGGCAATACCCCATATGTGGTCATAAACTGCTGTTTGGGCAAACGGCAGGGCTCAGAAGGGAAGGACCGCCATTTGGAGTGCAGATGTTGCTGGATTGGTTTCTGGGCACCTGTGGGCCCAAAACAGTGGAAACCCCCCAGAAGTGACCCCATTTTGGAAACTACACCCCTCAATGCATTTACCAAGGGGTGTAGTAAGCATTTTAACCCTGCAGGTGTTTTGTAGAAATTAGTGTTCACTCGATGTTGCAGAGTGAAAATGGGATTTTTTTCCATAGATATGCCAATATGTGGTGCCCGGATTGTGCCACCATAACAAGACAGCCCTCTAATTATTATGCAGTGTTTCCCGGTTTTAGAAACACCCTACATGTGGCCCTAATCTTTTGTCTGGACATATGACAGGGCTCAGAAGTGAAGAGTACCATGCGGAGTGGAGGCCTAATTTGGCGATTTACAAAGTATTGGTTCACAACTGCAGAGGCTCAGATGTGAAATAATAAAAAGAAACCCCTGATAAGTGACCCCCACTATGGAACTGCACCCCTCAAGGCATTAATTAAGCAGTGTAGTGAGCATTTTCACCCCACAGGTCTTTTCCATAAATGATTGCGCTGCGGATGGTGCAAATTAAAAATTTATATTTTTCCCTAGATATGCCATTCAGTGGCAAATATGTCGTGCCCAGCTTATGACGCTGGAGACACACACCCCAAAAATTGTTAAAAGGGTTCTCCCGGGTATGACGATGCTATATATGTTGAAGGAAACTGCTGTTTGGGGACGCTGTAGGGTTCAGAGCCGAGGGAGCACCATTTGGCTTTTGGAGAGCGGATTTTGCTTGGTACTATATTTGTTTGAGTATTGCTGGTGTTTTATAATGTGGGGGTACATGTAAGCGGGGCGGAGTATATAAGGGGCATAGTCAGGTGGTATAAAAAAAAAAAATAATCCATAGATGTGTGTTACGCTGTGAAGCAATCCTTTCTGCACAGGCCGGTGTCGCACTGATAAATGGTGTCATTTCTTACCCCCCTTTTGATCCATACTCCGCACCTTTTGTAGTTTGGGGAATTTTGCTGGGAAAGTGTTGTCCTGGTATAATACGGGCACCGTCGCTTCCAGCGGATATGTTTGGGCCCTCCCCTTCCTGGTTCCCTAATTTTAGGTCCTTGATAAATCGCCTCTTGAAACAGAAGAAATGTTCCCCTCGAGCTTAACTGCATATTTTTTTATTTCCTGACTTATTGGAGCCATAACTAATTTTATTTTTCATAGACGTAGCGGGATGAGGGCTGGTTTGTTGCGGGACGAGCTGTAGTTATTATTGGTACCATTTTGGGGTACATGCAACTTTTTGATCACCTTTTATCCTATTTTTTGGGATGCCAGGTAAACAAAAAAACGCAATTCTGGCACAGCTTTTTTCGTTTTTTTTATACAGCGTTCACCATGCGTTATAAATTACATGTTACCTTTATTCTGCGGGTCGGTACGATTCCGGCGATACCAAATTTATAGAACTTTTTCATGTTTTACAACTTTTTGCACAATAAAATTACTTTTGTAAAAAGAATGTATTTTTTCTGTCGCCAAGTTGTGAGAACCATAACTTTCTAATTTTTTTGTCGACGGACGTGTATGAGGGCTTGTTTTTTGCGGGACGAGCTATAGTTTTTATAGGTACCATTTTTGGATACGTGCGACTTTTTGATCACTTTTTATTGTAATATTTGTAGGGCAAAGTGACCAAAAAACAGAAACTCTGGTAACGTTTTTTACGGGTTTTTTTTACGCTGTTCACCGCGTGCAATAAATAATATAATATTTTGATACCTCCGGTCGTTACGGTCGTGGCGATACCAAATACGTATGGTTTATTATTATTTTTCAATAATAAAGGACTTGATAAGAGTAAAAGGGGGATTGTGTTTTATTTGATTACTTGAAACTTTTATTGTTTTCAAACTTTTATTTTTTGCACTTTTTTTTACACTTTTTTATACTTGTTTTACACTTTTTCTCAAGTCCCACTAGGGCACTTGAATGTCCAACGGTCAGATATTTTTTTTTCTAATACATTGCACTACCTATGTAGTGCAATGTATTAGATCTGTCAGTCATTCACTGACAGCAAGCCGATTAGGCTTCGCCTCCCGGCGGGGCCTAAGTCGGCTTCCGTAATGGCAGAGCAGGAGACCATTGTGTCTCCTGTTGCCATAACAGTAGTCGCCAGTCCCGATTGCCTATCAGGGCTGGCGATCTGCTAGTAACCGCTACGATGCAGCAATCGCTTTCGATTGCTGCATCGAAGGGGTTAATGGCAGGGATCGGAGCTAGCTCCGGTTCCTGCCGTTACAGGTGGATGTCAGCTGTACAGTACAGCTGACTTCCACCGCTGATGACGCCGGATCAGCTCCTGACCCGGCGCCATCTTGCCGGCAGCTACGGAAGCCGATCAGGCTCCGCCGCCGGGCGGATCTTGACAGGCTTCGGTGCTAGGCAGACCGGGAGGCCATTATTAGGCCTCCGGTTGCCATTGCAGCCACCGGAACCCCGGCAATTTCATTGCTGGGGCTCCGATGAGCTGCAAACACCTTAAGTGCAGCGATCGCGTTTGAGCGCTGCACTTAAGGGGTTAATGGCGGGGATCGAAGCTAATTTCGGTCCCCGCCGTTACAGTCGGATGTCGGCTGTAAGATACAGCTGAGATCCGACGATGATGTCACCGACTCAGCTTCTGAGCCGGTGCCAAACATTTGACGTACATGTACGGCATTTTGCGGGAAGTCAATGCTTTCCATGACGTACATGTACGTCAAATGTCGGGAAGGGGTTAAAGGTTTTTATTTTAAAAAAGCAGATAGATCATTCCTATCATTCAAGCCCAGAGGTCCTAAAGCCTCCGTTTTTATTATCCAATTGGCTTCACAACGTAATAATTTAACATGTCGATCACCACCATCCGGTGGGGTGAACACACGCTGTATGCCCGCAAAAGACATTTGGGATTACCTCCATGTAATTTCTGTATATGGGTTATCAATTTTGGGGAACCCTTTCCTGTACCAACAGAATAAATCTGTTCTCGAACACGTTTAAACAATGGATGTATTGTTTTTTCTATATAAAATAATTGACAAGTACAAAACATGGCATAGACCAAATAGTTGGATTTAGACGTAATGAGGTTGCTGACATAATGTTTTATTGCACCCATTCGGACTATTTTGCCTGTGTTCTTCTGTCCACAAAATGAACAGTTGCCACATCTATGGTTACCTATTGGGGCTATATCTTTAAGCCAGCTGCTATTTTTATTTTGAATTGCCAAAAAACGGCCTACAACTAATTAATCTCTCAGATTTTTGCATCGTCTGAGCGAGACCACAGGGGGGTGACATGCTTTCTCCGCTAAATCCACACCTGCCTCTATAATGTGCCAATGTTTCCTAATGGCACTATTTATGCGATCTGAAACTGGACTATATTGAAAGGAAAACACAAATCCTATGCTTCTGTCCTTTTGTCTCTTTTTGAAGAGCAGTGTATTGTGTTCACACTGAAGTGCTCTAGAAAAGGATTCTGATAATATTGCATATCTGTACCCTCTAGCTCTCAATCTCTCCACTAGTTCCATAGATTGTTCTAAGAAAACATTGTGATCACTATTGATTCTTTTTAACCTAAGAAATTGTCCATAGGGTAAAGATCTTTTTATGTGAGGTGGATGGAAACTTTTATGATGTAAGAGGGCATTAGTGGCTGTAGGTTTACGGAAACCACTTGTATGTAAACTCTCATCTACTGTGATTTTAACATCAAGGAACTCTATAGAAGTGCCACCAAAATTAGCTGTGAATTCCATATTCAAATCGTTGACATTGATGTAATTAACAAAATTTACGTACTGTGTTTGAGTACCTGACCACACTATTACAACGTCATCAATAAATCTAGACAAGTGTCTTATATATTGAATATAAGGATTATTAACATTATATATATATTTTTCTTCCCATATGGCCAAAAATAAGTTAGCATATGTAGGAGCAACGGGGGTCCCCATTGCTGTACCGATTCGCTGTGCGAACCACTGGTCCCCAAAACAAAAGGCATTGTGGGTAAGCACAAAATCAAGTACCTCACAAATAAAGTTTATATTTTCCTCGCTTTTCCCTGTGCACTCCAAAAAAGATCTGATAGCACCTCGGCCATCAGTGTGGCGAATTCTGGTGTATAGGCTTGTCATGTCAATAGTGGCAAGACTATCACCTTCGTCCCACTGAAAATCAATAAGGTTTTGTAATAGGGATTTGGTGTCTAACAGGTATGATGGAACACTTTGCAATTTCATTTCAGGAATCCTTTAACTCTCCACAAACATCTCCCTGGAGATTAAATAATTACCTTCTTAATAATGATGGGTACGTATCTGCCATATAAAAGGCGCTATCTGAATATTTTTCTCTAAACAATGTTGATAACATTTCTACAATTACTTTGTGGTGTGCCCATAAGGCTGTCATAAGAGGGCAATTTCTTAAGATAGCAGCGCTAGAAAAACGTAATAGATTGGCTAAGTTCAAAGAACTCTCAGATAAATTAGCACTCCTCGAAAACCAAAACAAATCTACCATTTCGTCTACACTGACTGAAGAAATCAAATCTCTTTGGCATCAATTACATCTTATTCTTCAAAACAATTATGAACTCCATCTTAGAAAATCTAAACTGATACAAAGCCTCCAAACTTTTGGCAAATAAATTAAAGAAAAAAGCTGCCAAATCCAGAATCCCTTACCTTTTTGATAAAAACAAACAAAAAATCCTTAACCCCTTTGATATCGCTAATGAATTTGCTAGCTACTACTCCTCTCTATACAATTTACAGGACGATCCCAATAGTCCCCAACCCTCTCTAGAGGGCATAAATGACTTCTTGGAAGGCATGGCATTACCTTCACTTTCTAGTAACCAATTAAAAATTCTGAATAGGGACCTATTGGATAGGGAAATTGCAGAAGTGGTAAAATCCTTGAAACTCAATAAATCTCCTGGACCAGATGGTCTCCCGAATGAATACTACAAAAAATTTTCTCCCATACTATCTCCTTATTTATTACAATGCTTAAATACTATTGTGTCTGCCAGCAGCACTCCTAGTGAAATGCTACATGCAATAATTGTTACTCTCCCTAAACCAGGGAAATCTCCAGACACACCGGCAAATTTCAGACCAATCTCTCTATTAAATTCTGATCTTAAAATAATGGCTAAATTGATGTCAAACAGACTCATAACCATTCTACCCTCAATTGTTCATCCCGACCAAATAGGCTTTATTAAAGAGGCTCTGTCACCAGATTTTCAAACCCCTATCTCGTATTGCAGCAGATCGGCGCTGCAATGTAGATTACAGTAACGTTTTGTTTTTTTCAAAAACGAGCATTTTTGGCCAAGTTATGACCATTTTTATATTTATGCAAATGAGCCTTTCTTAAGTACAACTGGGCGTGTTTAAAGTTAAGTCCAAGTGGGCGTGTATTGTGTGTGTACATCTGGGCGTTTTTACTTGTTTTACTAGCTGGGCGTTGTGAATAGAAGTGTATGATGCTGACGAATCAGCATCATCCACTTCTCCTCGTTAACACCCAGCTTCTGGCAGTGCACAGACACACAGCGTGTTCTCGAGAGATCACGCTGTGATGTCACTTCCTGCCCCAGGTCCTGCATCGTGTCGGACGAGTGAGGACACATCGGCACCAGGCGACAGAGGCTACATCGACTTACCTGCAAATGCCGATGCTGCTGCAGAATCAACTGTAGCCTCTGTCGCCTGGTGCCGATGTGTCCTCGCTCGTCCGACATGATGCAGGACCTGGTGCAGGAAGTGACATCACAGCGTGATCTCTCGAGAACACGCTGTGTGTCTGTGCACTGCCAGAAGCTGGGTGTTAACGAAGAGAAGTGGATGATGCTGATTCGTCAGCATCATACACTTCTATTCACAACGCCCAGCTAGTAAAACAAGTAAAAACGCCCAGATGTACACACACAATACACGCCCACTTGGACTTAACTTTAAACACGCCCAGTTGTACTTAAGAAAGGCTCATTTGCATAAATATAAAAATGCTCATAACTTGGCCAAAAATGCTTGTTTTTTTTTAAAAAAAAACGTTACTGTAATCTACATTGCAGCGCCGATCTGCTGCAATACGAGATAGGGGTTTGAAAATCTGGTGACAGAGCCTCTTTAAAGGTCGTCAAACCATAGATGGCAGAAGGAGATTTGTTGATATAATTGATGTTGTGAATTCTCGTGGGACGCCTTCTTTGCTCCTATCTCTGGACGCGGAGAAGGCCTTCGACAGAGTTCACTGGGGTTATTTGAAACTGGTCTTGCAGAAATTTGGTTTTAAAGGTTCTTTTCTATCGGCGAGACTCTCCTTATACTCATCACCTACTGCAACTCTATACTCTTCTGGTTTTATGTCTGCACCTTTCAAAATTACAAACGGCACCAGACAGGGATGCCCCATGTCCCCTCTTCTTTTTGCACTTTTGATGGAACCCTTTGCTCAAGCCATTAGATCTTCACCTCACCTTTCTGGGATTTCAGTAGGTCCTGAAGAACACAGAATAGGGTTATTTGCAGATGACGTGATAATTGCTCTCTCCAATCCTGAATCCTCATTGCAGACGATTGTCTCGCTGATAGAAAAATTTAGCAGGGTTTCATATTACAAAATAAATACATCCAAAAGCCAAATCCTTAATCTAGAGATACCCCAGAGAATAAAACAGATCCTGGAAGAAAAATTCAAATTTATTTGGGTTAAATCAGAAATTATTTACTTAGGAATTAAACTTGCATTCCCTCCCTCAAAACAGTTTAACTCTAACTTCTCCCCTTTATTGAACAAAATCAAACTAGACATAGCCAATCTTCGTACACAGGGCATATCGTGGTTGGGTAAAATTGTGGCAGTAAAAATAATAATTCTTCCTAAAATTCATTATATATTTCGTAACATGCCAATCTTTATTCCTATATCGTATCTAAAACAAATTCAAAGTTTAATATTAAGATTTATTTGGAACAAAAAGAAAGCCAGAATCAAAGTAGATAAACTGTATTTACATCCAAAATTAGGAGGTTCAGGCTGTTCCCTCCATACTGCAATATTATAGAGCAGCTATTTTGGATCAACTACGTCCGTTGTGGTCTAATGATGAATCTAAACGATGGGTTCAAATAGAAATGCATTCTCTGAAAACTATGCATCTTAAAAATCCTTAAAAATTTCCTACTAGCTGTCTCACATTTAAAATATGTACGCCAATCTCCTTTGTCTACCATACAAGCCATATTATCCTTATCGCCTACTATTACACACAAAAAAAAAGTTAATTCAAATGAATATTTATAATAACCCCTTAGATGTGTTAGAAATTGCAATCCCTAATCTTGATCTTACTAACTGGAAGGACAAAACATTAGATAAACTTCACAAATTATGGAACAATGATAAATTCATCCTATTCTCCGAGTTGAATGGGGTATATAACATTCCTAACAAGGATTTCTACAAATACCTCCAGGTCTTTTGCACTGCAAAAACTACCCCCCCACCCCCACCCCGTTAGACATTCACTCCCCATCCTCTTTGGAGAGATGGCTTATCTATTCGAATAGATCTGATAGGGGTTTGTATAAATGTTACAACATTTTGAATACTCCAACCTCACATCATCTACTTCATATTAAAACGATGTGGGAATCAGATTTATCTCTATCATTTACAACTGACCAGTGGGATTCCGCCCTCATGGCTACAGCAAAACATTCTAGATGTGCCAACCATATAGAAAATGTGAGAAAAATATTTTATAGATGGCACTACACCCCGAACAGATTGTCAAAAATATTCCCAAATGTATCTTCTAACTGCTGGATATGTGATAACCACAGAGGCACTTTTATCCATATGTGGTGGGAATGTGAAAAAGCCGACACAACGTGGCTCAAAATATTCCATTTGCTCTCTGAGCTTTATGGTTCCAATATTCCCCCAAAACCGGAATTAGCACTTCTCTCAATATGGTTACATTTATTTCCAGTCTCCTTTCCAACCATTCTTCAACACTTATTGATATCCACTAGACGTTCAATCGCCTCCAGTTGGAAAGAATAATCCTGCATTAAGATAGAAGATATTATCAGAAGTATGAATGATAACTGCTGGCTAGAATGTATATCTGCATCTGTAGTTCAAAAATCTGATTTGTTTCAGAAGAAATGGGGCACGTGGAGAGCTGATAGCACAATACCCCTACCAACGCCCATCATTGATTGAATGATATTCAAAATTGATAGGAAAGTATAGTTGATACCCAGGTTTTCTTACACAATGCCATGGTATACAAGTTTATGTTTTCTTGTTATTTCTTGTTTTTGTTCTATCCATTTAGATGTACTGCCTGTATTACATGCATTCATGATGTATCTGAAACTGATCTTGCATTTGTTTCCCTATCACACGCATGTGATCAAATCAATATACATTTGCAAATGTACATCTCTTTGGTAACTTGATTTCTATGAAAAACGAATAAAAAAAACAATGTTTAAAAAAAACCAAAAAACATTGCAAGCAGTGGGCAGATGTTTGCAGACGTAATGGAGCCGTCTTTTCAGGCGTAATTCGAGGCGTAAAACACCTGAATTACGTCTGAAAATAGGTTGTGTGAACATACCCTTACGAAACAGTGGGTCCTGCGTGCCTCTGACACGCAGGATCCACCTGTTATCCATCACAGCTAAGTTAATAACTTAGAACACCTGAAGTGCGCAGGAAAAATTAATTTGTAAAATATTTATAATAATGAGAGAGAAATAAATTTAACAAAAAGATATAGGACAGAATGAGACGATCCTTAGTTTGGAAGTATAGGGTCAGCCATATATAGATATTAACTTTATCACAACCTTAGATTATGAATGTTTAATGTATAATAAACTTTAAATTACAATGGCCCATATTCACTAATGCTGTCTTATAGTTAGACAGCAAACTTATACCAGACAGGTACAATTTATCACAGTGGTGCATGCTGCATTATAATTTTGGTGCATTTTGCATGACCTGGTAGACACTTTTCTCTTCCATATACCACTTTTGATTTTGCGCCAGAATTCTGTGCCAGTTTTTGCCACATTTTTGCCACAGATTGGCACATTCTAAGCCACACTTCTTTCCTGTCAACCATGTTCCTAAAGTGTCCAGTGAGGTTCAAATATCAAAACTTTTCTAAACTGCACGAATATGTACCACATTTGGTACATTTGTTTACACTTTTTAGACACAGACACAGTAATAAATAAGCCCTAATATTATTTACATACAAAGTTTTGAAAATAAAGTAAAATTGTTGAAAGTACGCCTAGCAACTTAAAAGTCCATACTTACTTCCTTGGCATTACGATAGTGACCCCGCCTGTTCTCCGTGCTGCTGGATTCCTGGGATGATGTTTCATCCCATGTGACTGCTGCAGCCAATCACAGGCTGTACATGGTTGCAGCGCCATCACAGGAGGCAGACCAGAGATGGGGAGCAGAGATGCAACACAATAGCAATGCCAGTACGATAAGTATTGATTTTTTTTCTGCTCTGGTTTCTGCCACCGAAAAATCTGCACAATTTGGTGCGGTCTTTCAGTCAGAATTCCCTAAGGCTCCTAGGCCGGAAGACGCTGCATACTTTCTGCATCATATCCGACATGCGTGAACATAATCTTCGGCCCTATTCACACAGAGTATTTTTTACTGCGGTTTTTGCCGCAACAAAAAACGGCCGGGATTGACTCCCATTGATTTCAATGGGAGGTGGAGGCGTTATTTTTTCCGCGAGCAAAAAAAAACACTCGCGGGAAAAAGAAGCGACATGGCCTATCTTGAGGCATTTTCCGCCTCCAACACCCCATTGAAATCAAAGGGAGACACGTTTTTTACCATGTTTTTTTGCCGCTACTTTTTATGCGTTTTTTATGCGATGTTTGGCAAAAAACGCTTGTGATTATTCCATCTTTCTGTTGAAGAGATAGCTAAAAAAGAAAGGCTAAAAAAAAACCGTGGCGAAAAACCGTGGCAAAAATTGCGGAAAAAAGCGCGTGTGGGTCAAAACCACTTAAAAAACAACGGAGCTGATTTTTCCAGGCAGAATTTTCTGGCTGCAAAAAAACTCTGTGTGAACAGGGCCTGTGGTAAATAGTGCAGAGGTTTACATGTTTGTATCGAAACTGCATCAGTTGTGCAGTGATTTTGCATTAATCGCACAAAACAATGTGAATACGCCTATGAAGGTTATTCTGGTTTCAGCATATAAATGTTCCTTTTGGTATAATGAAAAATTATACAATTCTCTATAATACTTTCTGTATCATTTTCTCACTATTTTCAAGATCTCTGCTTGCGGTCATTCAAAACGTTCATTGTTTACTTCCAGTGGATAAATATCTGTCCTGGTCATGTGATGAACACACAGTTACATGGCACTTTAATGCATTGGCATTAGTAGCAGGGTAGCAGGCATAGCAGCTGCTATGGCGCCAGAAACTGAAGGGGCCCAACTTACTAATCACTGTTTATGATTGAGAATAAGGCTGGATTCACACGTGCATTTTCGGTCCGTAAAGGACGGAACATATTTCGTCCGCAAGTCCTCGACCGAACACACTGTAGGGAGCCGGGCTCCTAGCGTCATAGTTATGTACGACGCTAGGAGTCCCTGGCTCGCTGCGGGACAACTGTCCCGTACTGTAATCATGCTTTCAGTATGGGACAATAGTTCCACGGAGAGGCAGAGACTCCTAGCGTCGTACATAACTATGATGCTAGGAGCCCGGCTCCCTGCAGTGTGTTTGGTCGGGATATGCGGCCGAAATACGTTCCGTCCTTTACGGATCGAAAATGCTCATGTGAATCAAGCCTAAGAGAGAAGTTGAATATGCAGGAGCAGTGGAGAGACAGTGGAAGATAAAAGTTAGAGTTTATTCCCACCACCCTTAGTAAGGAAATACAGGAAATGAACAGTTTGTAATAACCGCAAACTGTTCATTTTCTGAATTTACTTGCTAAGGGAGGTCATCATAGAATGGGGCCACATTATAAGCTTAGCTATGGGGCACCATAGATACTTAAATGTCTGAAGCAATATCGAGGGGGGGGATTATTGCATTAAGACGTATCCTTAAATAATAAAGGTGCATACAGACCAGACAAGGTGTAGTCAAGTGACGATACACCCAAACAAGACAAACATACCCGAAACAGGGGGGTAAAGACACAGCCCCACTATATGATATGGCAACTGATAAACACTGATGCATGACCTAAGCAAGACCTAAGTGCAGATTACAGTGCATAACACATACATGAAGCATGAGATAGCAGAAGCAGTCTTACCGGTTTAATGTGTGTCAGTCACCATTAAACATTCCTGCTCCTTGACGTAGTATTCCGTCATGATGAGCACATCATTCGCGCTCAGTGACGGAAAAGTAAGTCACGGGAGGAACCACCATTCTGGCCCCCCTCCCAACGCGCACAGAAGCTCCTTCCCCAGGGACATATCACTATATCCCCACCTATTAACCCCTTAGAAGCCACGTTCAGTAGCAATCTTAGGGGTTAAAACACCATTGACGTCCCGCGACATGATCGCGGGCGCCTATTGTTGCTATGGCTGTGCCATGTACGGAAGCCTAGTAGGTCCTAGTAGCCTAGTAGGTCCTGACAAAGGCAAGACCCACTATGCTTGCTCTCAGTGAGTAGCTGACTGCTCTAATACTGTAATGTCGGGGAAGGGAGAGAGACAGGTGAGCCCTAATCTACCCGCCACTCAGTCCCTGCCTACTTGCACGGCCCGTCCTAGGCGACGGCGTACAACTGGGCGACGGTCCCTACGCTCAATAAGTGCACGACAGACAAAAAGACAAGGGTACACAGAAGCTAAGGGAAATGGGGCAGTTGCCCACGGCAACACCGTGAGCAACAAGAGTAGTGAACGAGCCGAGTCAAACCAGGAGTGTACAAGGTACCAAACGCAGAGCAGGAGAGTAGTCAGTCAAGCCAGGGTCAATATGAAGCAGAGGACAATAGTACAAGCAGCAGCAGCAGAGCCAGGAAACATGCAGAATCACAGGCAAAGGAGGAGCAGGAAATGAAGGTATAAATAGACAGAGGGCGGGAGCTAACTTCGTCTGGCCAGGCTGTGATAGGCTCTCCCACTCCTCAGCCTCCCAGCCTGAGTGGTAGCAGATCGAGTCACTCTATCAGACTTAGGAGCAGGTGCAGACTGATTAACCACAAGCGTCGTCACAGAAGCTGTGTCTGGCAGACCCTTTACAGTACCCCCACTTTTATGAGGGGCCACTTGACCCTTTCTAGGTGGACCTGGCTTATTCTTTAACCGAAGATGGAACCTCCTGAGCAATACCCCAGCGTGAACATCCCGGGAGGGTACCCAAGTCCTCTTCTCAGGCCCGTATCCTCTCCAATGGACCAGGTACTGGAGGGAGCCTTGGACCATCCTGCTGTCCACAATCTTGGCCACCTCGAATTCTACCCCTTCAGGGGTGAGAACAGGGACCGGAGGTTTCCTCGAGGGAGCCAAGGACGGGAAGCAGCGTTTCAGGAGGGAGGCATGAAACACGTAGTGTATTCGAAAAGACAGGGGTAACTCCAGTAGGAAGGAGACAGGGTTAAGGACTTCAATGACCATGTACGTCCCTATATACCGGGGAGCAAATTTTTTGGACGGGACTTTAAGGCGCAAATTTTTTGAAGACAGCCACACCAGATCCCCGACCACAAACAAGGGATTAGCAGAACGTCTTCTATCTGCCTGAGTCTTTTGTATGCTCTGGGACGCCTCTAGGTTCTTCTGAACCTGGGCCCAGACTGTGCACAGTTCCCGATGAACGACATCTACCTCGGGATTGTTGGAAACACCAGATGAAACGGAGGAGAACCGTGGATTAAACCCAAAATGACAGAAAAAGTGGGAGACCCCTGACGAGTTACTGACCCGGTTATTAAGGGAAAATTCCTCGAGGGAAATGAAGGAGACCCAATCATATTCACAGTCAGAGATAAAACACCTTAAATATTGTTCTAGAGACTGATTAGTCCTCTCGGTTTTGCCATTAGTTTCAGGATGGAAGGCCGAGGAGAAGGACAGATCAATCTCCAACTTTTTACAGAAAGCTCTCCAAAACAGTGAAACAAATTTTACCCCTCTGTTAGAAACAATATTGACAGGAACCCCATGGAGATGCAGGATGTGTTTGACAAACAAGGTAGCTAACGTCTTAGCATTGGGCACAAAGTGGCACATCTTACTGAAGCGGTCTACTACAACCCAAACCACCGACTTGCCTTGGGATGGAGGCAGATCGGTAATAAAATCCATGGAGATATGGGTCAAAGGTCTCTGGGGAATGGGCAAAGAACATAGTAAGCCCGCTGGTCGGGACCTGGGAGTCTTGGACCTAGCACAATTGTCACAATCGGCGACGTAGGCCTTAACGTCTTTAAGCAACCGAGGCCACCAATAGGTTCTAGAAATTAGGTGTTTGGTACCCAGGATGCCTGGATGGCCAGATAGTGCAGAGTCATGATTCTCCCTGAGTACCCTTAGCCGGAATTGCAGGGGAACAAACAGCTTGTTCTCAGGAAGGTTCTCGGGAGCTGAACCTTGATCAGCCGCAATTTCGGAGGCTAAGTCAGAATCAACAGAGGATATTATTATACCTGGGGGCAAAACACAAGCAGGATCTTCCTCCGAAGGAGGGCTTGCCATGAAGCTACGCGACAGTGCATCAGCCTTAATATTTTTAGACCCAGCCCTATAGGTGACCACAAAGATGAATCTAGTAAAAAACAACGCCCATCGAGCTTGTCTCGGGTTCAGCCTCCGGGCAGATTCTAGGAAAACCAGATTCTTGTGGTCAGTAAGGATTGTTACCTGGTGCTTAGCCTCCTCCAGGAAGTGGCGCCACTCTTCAAATGCCCATTTAATGGCTAAGAGATTGCGGTTTGCCAACGTCATAGTTACTCTCAGTGGGGGAGAACTTCCTGGAGAAGAAGGCATGGGGACGGAGATGGGTGAGACCCCTAGTACCCTGGGACAAGACAGCACCCACTCCCACCTTGGAGGCGTCAACCTCCACGATGAATGGCTCCATTTGGTTAGGCTGAATCAGCACTGGGGCAGAGACAAAGCACCTCTTAAGGACCTCAAAAGCCTGAACCGCCTCCGGAGTCCAATTTTGGCTTCTCCCATAAAAAGTGTTGGGGTTCTGGGCGATAAACTGTTCCGCATAAAGGTTGGTCTGCTGGACAATTAATTCTAAAAGGGAGTCTGAAAAAAAAAAGTTTAAAATAATCAATGGGGCTGAAACCGGTAATTTCAATTTGAATGCCTGAGGGGGCTGTAAACTCAGGCACCTGGGGGGTATAATTGTCCGCAGCTTCCCAGGTCAGCTCAGGCAGAGCAGGACCTACGGCTCTTCTGCGTCGACTGGGGGGTGCAGACTCAGAGTCACTGGATTCAGAGGAAGATGGAAGCACGAACTGCTCTTCACCTTCACTCGCGTTGTCCATATCGGAACACAGCATTTCATATGCTTCCTCGGCTGAGAAGACTCTTTTGGCCATACTAATAAACTCTTGCTACCACTAACGAACAAAATTTTTTTGTAACTTTTAATTAAAAAAAACGTTTACAATTGTATTTTTTTACATTTTTTTAATAAAAAATAAACCGCTACTCTCAACCGTGGAATGAGAACAGACCCTGCTGTATTCAATTAGTAAGGGTACCCTACCTACCAGGGGAAAAACTAAATGAGACGTGGCATTGCTACCTAATAGGGAATTCCGGCAGTGGGCAATCTAGGGACACAGCAGGGTGATGGCGACCGGGTACTGCGACAGGTGACAGATCACAGCACGGCAGAAGGACACTGTGGGGGACTGAAATGATATAATATATATATATTAAAAAAATATATTTTTTTTCTTAACCAGCGGGCACCAAAGGGGGTGATCACTGGTTAGTAGGCACAAAAGGGCAGAAAAGGGGCAGATCGCTGGGTTTTTGGGTTCTTTTTTTCACTTTACTGTAATTGTACTTGTCTCCGACTCTGACAAGCTCTCTGACAGGAATGAGCTTGTCAGAGATGGAGATGCCGGCATACCACTGCTCGTGCGCTGTGATTGGCCTGTCAGTACTGACTGGCCAATCACAGCTAGTGCCGGCACGGGACCACTCTGATTGGTCCTGTTTTGCAAGTCCTGCTCGGCAACTGTCTGTTGACATGGTGACAGTTTGAAGCTTGGAGCGTAACTGTACGCCCGAATGCGGGAAATCACTTGCATTTCGGATGTACAGTCACGCCCGTGTGCGGGAAGGAGTTAAGACCCAAACTAGGCTGTGTTATTAAGGTTAATGTGTGACATTTAGTGAATACCAGGGGTCTATATCACTAACAGCCCCACTATCGATTTTCTAATTTGCATTTATTGTATTCTTGGACATGGCCATTTTTTTGTTGGATTAAATACTGAACAGTGACTAAAACATACAGAGATAAAATCTCTTGCTGGTGGGAGGTACAGTGTCTTGAGAACTACATCAAACAAAGCATAGTCCCCTGCGGCTAACGCGTTACCCTTGCCCCTGCAGGCATATGTAGAAACCCAGGGTTGATGGGCAAATAGGAACAGGAAGCCACCAATAGCTCCCTCAGATTCATGAAACTACTGCTCAAGGAAAAGTGTTCTCTGGATCATCTTAACAAAAAATGTAAGGAGCAGATAGTAATCACACAGGAATTTAAGACAGAAGCAAAGTTTTCTGTTAAAGAAAACTAGTTTCAGGGTATGCTTGAAAGATTTGAATTTAGTTTGAAAGAAAGAAAACACAAACAATTCAAGACCTACAGGATTTCGGGGACAACAAAGCAAACCTTTTCCTGAACACTCCCCCTATGAGTAGGAGTGAAGTTGACCTTGACCCTTCTTCCACTGAGGCAGATACTGGAAAAAAAGCAACACACAGGCAGTAGTGGCAGGGGGAGAGGGGGCAGCAGGGGTAGGGTATGTGGCCAGAGGTAGCAGACTAGTCAGGGTCACCCTCGTTTTTTAGATCAAGATCTGCCTTACCATCTGTGCAACTGGAACCCCCCACAGCCGAGCCAAACGTAAAGTCCCAAGTAATTAACCTATCCTCCAGAATACTGGGCCCTCACGAGATGTCTGTCTTAAAGAGGCTCTGTCACCACATTATAAGTGCCCTATCTCCTATATAATGTGATCGGCGCTGTAATGTAGATTACAGCAGTGTTTTTTATTTAGAAAAACAATCTATTTTCACCAAGTTATGACCTATTTTAGTTTTATGCTAATGACTTTTTTAATAGACAACAGGGCGTGTTTTATTTTTGACCAAGTGGGCGTTGTGGAGAGAAGTGTATGACGCTGACCAATCAGTGACCAATCTGCGTCATACACTTCTCTCAATTCATTTACTCTGCACATAGTGATCCTGCTTTGTTCACTATGTGCAGTCACATACTCATTAACATTACTGAAGTGTCTTGACAGTAAATAGACATCGCGTCCAACCAGAATCCCGACACTTCGGTAACGCTTGTGTGTGACTTACTCACACAGCACATCGAGATCACGCTCTGCTGTCATTTACAGCGAGATCAGTTTCTCTAAGGGTATGTGCACACAATAACTGCATTTACGTCTGAAATTACGGAGCTGTTTTCAGGAGAAAACAGCTCCGTAATTTCAGACGTGATTGCATGTACTTGCATTTTGCAAGGCGTCAATTACGGTCGTAATTTGGAGCTGTTCTTCATTGGAATCAATGAAAAACGGCTCAAATTACGTCTCAAGAAGTGTCCGGAACTTCTTTTGACAAGCCGTCTTTTTTACGCGTCGTCGTTTGACAGCGACGCGTAAATGACAGGTCATCGGCACAGTACGTCGGCAAACCCATTCAAATGAATGGGGAGATGTTTGCCGATGTATTGGAGCCGTATTTTCAGACGTAAATCAAGGCTTAAAACGCCTTGTTTACGTCTGAAAATAGGTCGTGTGAACCCAGCCTTAGGAGAAACTGTTAGGGGAATACTAGAAGAGAAGAAAAAACACACGGCGCCACATAGTGCAATTATCCGGAGGTCAAAAAACAGACAATAAATGCTAAGGTGATTTGCACTCACCTAGTTGGGTTATGCTGACCAGGCATAACACTGTTGGAGGGTGTGGAACGATCTCCAGGGAGCACACTGCTATGGAGATCCGAAGTCAGGAGACACACCCAAGGTGTGTCCAGCCAAGTGCGATCTGTAGCTGCTGCCAAGGTCCAAGAGCCGGTGAACGTGAATTCACCGTCAAATTTGAAAGTAAAGGATAGAAAAAAAGGGGACCGATGCAAGGCGCTGCTAATATCAATAAGGATGTTTATTAACGATGGGAAAGTGGTAGGCTACGCGTTTCGACGCAGGAATTGCGTCTTCATCAGGCCATGAACATACACAAATGAACATCTCATATATATATACACACATGTCAGTAATCAAAAACCGACCAATCACCAGGAGGAAATAGGGAGGGGACACAGGGAGTTTGCTACAAGGAATAGAACAAAAAGCCGATATAAGAACAAACACGAATGATTGAAGAAATATGCGTCAATTAGATAAAAGAGCAATATGATAGTTACATTTAACATATAGGAAAAAGTAACAGAACATAATAATATAATCCCAATTTATAAAATGTATAAAATGTTTGATATACAAGCCGTATTGATGACAACAAAAAAGCCGGCAATTAGGGTTAGCGGTGAGTTAAAATACTATATAATTCTCAAAAGGGCAGAAAAATTTCTAAGTCTATAAAAAATGAAAATAACATTTAATAATTAAATCTGACGATACTGCATAAAAATTGCGATAGGGGAAGGGAGACTTTATTATGCAAGCTCCAGCAATACCAACCATTGATGCCACTAATAAGTGGTAGGGCTACCCCTGGGGTGGGCTACCCCAGACGAAGCATTAGCGAAACACGCGACGGGTCTAGCAGCGGACCCCCGGTCTTGATCTCCCGGCTATTCCTGTACTTGACAGGTGTAAGTATTTTGTTGCTCAAATGTGATATCTTTATTGCCTTTACTCTTTCTATATGCTATATACCAATCTGTGCAAAAAAAATTCATTTCTATTACCTGTTTAAAAATTTATTATCTATATACTTCAGCATCTTTGGGGGATCCTTTGACCTGATTACTTTCTGGTTGATCCGCTGCTTGAATGTTCTGATTCCATCTTTTAACTTGCGAGGGTTATACGTTTTTTATTGTTTTCTATGTTGTGTGTTTGTATGTGTCTAATTGACTACAATAAAGATTTTTTTCTATTACAAACCCCTTTGCCCTTTCCCTTTCCTGACAGCCCTTTCTTGTATTAACCCCTTAGTTACAGGGACAGTTAGAGACAGGTGGGGGAGGCTCCCAGAAGTAAGCGTGAGTGAGTGTACAGGGTGGGCCATTTATATGGATACACCTAAATAAAATGGGAATGGTTGGTGATATTAACTTCCTGTTTGTGGCACATTAGTATATGGGAGGGGGGAAACTTTTCAAGCTGGGTGTTGACCATGGCGGCCATTTTTAAGTCGGCCATTTTGTATCCAACTTTAGTTTTTTCAATGGGAAGAGGGTCATGTGACTCATCAAACTTATCGAGAATTTCACAAGAAAAACAATGGTGTGATTGGTTTTAACGTTACTTTATTCTTTCATGAGTTATTTACAAGTTTCAGACCACTTATAAAATGTGTTCAAAGTGCTGCCCATTGTGTTGGATTCTCAATGCAACCCTCTTCTCCCACTCTTCACACACTGATAGCAACACCGCAGAAGAAATGCTAGCACAGGCTTCCAGTATCCGTAGTTTCAGTTGCTGCACATCTCGTATCTTCACAGCATAGACAATTGCCTTCAGATGACCCCAAAGATAAAAGTCTAAGGGGGTCAGATCGGGAGGCATTTCTGCGGCCTTAATTAGGGCGCGGCCAGACGTGGTGGAATTGCTGTGGAATTCCGCTGCGGACAGTCCGCAGTGGAATTCTCCAGCGGCCGATTTTTACATTTGTTTCAATACATTTTTAGGCAAGTTAGTTTAGACGTTGCGGAAAACTCTGCTGCGGACCATAGGCTGCAGTGCAGAATTTTCCCTCCGCAGCATGCACTGTCTGTTGCGGAGAAGAAGCGGAATTTCACTGCGGATTTCAGCCTTTGCAATGCAAAAACTGAAATCTGTGGCATGTCCGCTGTCTTTTCTGCAACGTCTGAATTACCTGTCAAATATGCAAATGTTGGTGCAGATTCGTTGCGTAATTGCCCCAAATCTGCACCAACATTTTCAGCGGAAAAACTCTGCCACGTCTGGACGTGCCCTTATTGTACTTTGTTACCTCTATGTATATATTTTTAGGAATTGTGTGTTAGTAAGTGACTTTTACAATGACTGTAGCAAAATAAATTGTTTTCGAATGGTTTTCAGTGTCTTCTTTAGCTGCAATTTCTGGAACATTGAAATTACATCCTGAAGGCAAACTGGGTTACAGCTAGCACACCTTTCTATTTTCTGCATCAACTGTCTGGAACAAGTCAACAAAGTACTTCCCCTCAACGATGACCTAGATGTACAGCTTAAGTGATCCACTATTTTATAACATGGTTCAGTAGAATTAGATAAATGATCTACAAAACACACAACTGACGAATAAGTGTATATTTTGTTAAATATAAATGTATGTATGTGTGTATATATGTGCATATATATATATATATATATATATATATATATATATATATATATATATATATACTGTGTGTAAGTGTGTATATATATATATATATATATATATATATATAAAACACCCCTTAATTAAGTCTCTCACATAATAGGTGTTTAATGTACTGTATCTCTTTCTTCTTATTTAGCGCAGTGTCTCCACCTGAGTCTTGATAGAAGTTTGTGAGGTATACAGAAGGTCTTGCCTCTTCTGTCAGGGATTGACTCAGGAAACCCCACCCAGCTTGATACACACTTGATACACTATGAAGTTATATACTAACAGAGAAAGGTAACATGGAACCAGGAGACTATTTAATATTTCAATTTTGGATTAGATAAAGTGATAACTTTGTTGTGAGTAACCAGACAAAGGTAAGGAATATAGCATTAATACAAATGCTGGAGTATACAATTATCTCCCCCTGACAGTTGGATACAACCACCTAGGACATATAGATAGAAGTAATGGTAACAATCTTACAAAATATTCATAGTGTGACCACAGTAATATAATAAACTCTAATGGATGACTCTCTCATACACAGCAACCGCACACTTTCTACCAATCTACTTATATACATGTGCACAGTCTAGAAGCAGTAACCAGAGATCTCAAACAGGCGGCCCGCGCGTCACATGCGACCCCTGAAGCTGTCATCTGCGGCCCGCTGACAGCAGGAGAGCAAAGAGCAGGGCGAAGGAGGAGCACCGCACACCTCCCCCTGTAGATATTGCAAGCCACACCCTGTAGACAGCGCTACATCCCCCTCTCTAGAGATAGCTTCATTGGGGCTCCCTCTAGGAGTGGAATCCCCAGCCAGAGCGCTCTGGCCAGGGATTCTGCTGATATTCCTGGACCCTGACGTCACTGTCCATATATGGACAGTGACGTCAGTGGCTCCTCCTGGACCAGAAAGCCGGGCCAGCGCGTTGCCCATCAACTTCAAATTTTTTCTATGTTCTGCCCATTTACCCATTTGAGACCCCTGCACTAAACAATATATTTTACAATATATAATATATTATATACATATAATACATATATAATATACAATATATAATATGGTGGGGCCTGGTTGCCGAAGATGTTGCTGACGGCCGCGACCGCAGACCGCTCTCCTCCTGCCGACATCTCCCACCTTGGAGACGCCAGTACATGCGGCCGCTCTGCCCTGTAGTGTCCACTAGGGTGCGCGAGTGTTCGTTCCCGGCCTTAAAAGACCAGCGAACGCACATGCAAATAATCATTAACTATCCCCTGGACTATAAAAAGGGCCCTGCCCTTTTACTCCTTGCCTGAGTGTTATTGTGTATTCCCATGTTAGTCTCAGCAAATGGTCCCTTAGTGTTACGCTATTCAAGTGTTCCCGTGTCCTGCTTCCTGTATCTTGTATCCCCCCGTGCTGTGTTTGTTCCTGTGTCTTATCCAGTGTTGGAGTCGTGATGTGTCACCTGCTACGCCTGCTGTAATACACCATGTCTGGTGTCATCTGACACGCCTGCTGTAATACACCACGTCTGGTATCACCTGCCATGCCTGCTGTAATACACCATGTCTGGTGTCATCTGCCACACCTGCTGTATATACCACATCTGGTATCATCCGCCACATCTGGCGTCATCTGCCACGTCAATTTACATCCATGCCAAAGCCTCTGCTACTGTCTCGACTCTTACAGGTACTCTTGTACTAAGAACTTTGCATAGACATTATAGACTGTTGTTTGGCCAGCTGCTACTCTGCTACGGCGGTGAGGCTTAGTGGGTCCACATACCAACAAATCGTGACAGGAAGGATTTGTCATTTGAACATTAGGTGAAGTAGTAGCTCTTGCTTGAGAAATAAATAGATTTCAGCAGTTTCAAAGCTGTGAATGTTTGATCATAACCGTACTGGAGTATCACAACCAGCAGGGGTTTGACACAGTAGATTACTCACTCTTCTGTTGACCTGGAAATCAAGCTTGGTTCAGGCCTCCAACTGCCTCAAACTATGTGCAGTAGCAGTTAAGTGTTAGTTTACAGGAAGAAGAAATGGACGGACCCTCTTCTGAGACTTCTCTCAGGAGACCCACTAGTGTTGGTGAATCGTTTCTTCACTCACCTTTTCCCTACTCTCTCAGATGTACATATTTTCAGTCTTGCTGTAGATGGCTGTTTCTCCTCTAAAAGAAACCTGCTAAACATCGAAATGTCAGGATTTTTTCTCAGTGGCAGTTGCTTGGCCCCAGATTACTGCCCCAAGGAGAGTTGGGAAATGCAGTTCTGCCACTACCGTTCAGCAATGACTGGGCACAGCAGTGCCTGTTGTTCTCCATAAACTTATTATAGGATTATAGGACTTGCATTCTACCCCTGGGGAGACAGTGTGAGTGTAGAATCACAACCTGTAAAATTAACTAGAGTTAAAGCATCCTGACCAACTCTATACTCAGGCACACACAGATCACTGCCACACCACACAGGGTTAAAATATGCTTCTATGCTATTTGAATGGCAGGGCATCACTCTAGGTATCTCAGTAGCATGTTCAATATCATCATAGGTTAGCATCATGGGGGTCTTGTGACCCTCTTGGGATAAGTATGTACCGTGTGGGTCCCTACCTCCACCCCTGACTTGATTTTCATGTTGTGAGTTTGGTACAGGTATTACTTCAGTCATTTCTTCATCTGGTGACCCCTCTTCTTCCAAAGACTTCTCCAATGTCAGACTTAGATTCAGGTTCTACCTGAGCATCCACATCTGATGACCTATCTTCATCACTTTCCACAATAGCCAGAGGAATTTTGTGTCTTGTCTCCAGTCTTCACTAGATTCACTTTCACTCTGTAAAGACTCACTTTCACTCCCTTCTGGAGTAATCTCCAGGCTGACTGGTTGACTGCAACGATAGCTTCTTCTTGGGGACTGTGAAGTAGACTGTACTTCGTCAGTCACAGGCAATTTCAAACAGATATTTTCTCCATTAGATAACAGATTTTGGCAGTGGTAAGTTTTAACTATCCCTCTTTTTCTCTCAGGTTTCACTAGGTAGACAGGGATGTCTGGTAATTTCTCGACTACAACACAGGGTTCTGAGCGCCAGCGATCAGCTAAATTGTGCTTTCCTTGTAGGCCCAATTGCTGTATGAGTACTCAGTCCCCTGGCTGCAGGACATGTTCTCAAACTCTTTTAGCATACTGAGTTCTGTTCCTTTGGCCTGATCTATCAGAGGTCCATTCGGCCAACTTGCAAGCTCTCTTTAACTCTTCTCTCAACTGGAATACATAGTAATAAGTCTTTTCCGATGTATGGTCAGTGGACACCCCTAAGAATATATCCACAGGAATCCTGGCTTCTCTCCCAAACATGAGGAAATAAGGAGAATACCTTGTGGAATACCTTGTGGAATCATTCTTAATCCAGTAAGCTGACTAATGTGTCGTCTCCACTGTGCTTTCTTTTGCGGATTCAGAGTGCCCAGCATGTTAAGAGGGTGTGATGGAACCTCTCAGGTTGTGTGTCTCCTCGAGAATGGAAAGAGTTGTTCTAGACTTTTTGATCCCACAAATATCACATAACTCCCAAATTAACCGACTCTCAAAATCTCTTCCTTGATCAGAGTGTATGCGTGCCGGCAGCTCGTAGTGCACAAAGAATTTCTCCCACAGAGTCTTTGCCACAGTGATAGCTCTCTGATCTTTGGTGGTGTATGCTTGAGCATAACGGGCGAAATGATCTGTAACAACTAATACATTGCTTTCATTTCCTTCATCTGGTTCAATGGATAGGAAGTTTATACACACCAATTCAAGTGGGCCATTACTGGTAAAATTAATGAGGAGAGCTGATCGAGTAGGTAAAGTTTTCCTCAGTATACACCTCTCACAAGACTTGGGCCAGTAAAACCGATCAGTAATGAGACAAGTGGTCTTTTCTATGCCCAAATGTCCATGTTCATCATCTAAAGTTCTTAAGGTCATCTCCCTAAACCTAGGGCAACTGTCGGCGAATCTCCCTCTGCTTGTTTGGGCAATGCTACTGAAATAGATCAGATAGAAACAACACTATTATATGTTTTATTATAATTAAATTTTTTAACCCCTCTACGACGAAGGACGGATATATCCGTCCTATGCAGGTTCTAGATCCCGCAAGAGGACAAAAGGCATATATCCATCCTCTGATCGCGTGGGTACTGCCAGTGTTCGTAAGTGATCAGTGGCAGGAGCACGGCTGTTATACACAGCCTGGCTCCTGCCCCAACTGCCGGAATCTCAGCGCGCTCCGATTCCAGCAGTTTAACACATTAGATGCCGCCGTTAATAGCTACAGTGACATCTAATGTGTTTGACAGAGGGAGGGAGCTCCCTCTGTCACCCCATCAGCGCCTCCGCAAAGAAACCGTGGGGCACCGTCGAGTTTCCATGGCAGCCGGGGGCCTAACAAAGACCCCCAGGTCTGCCTTCAGCAAATGCCTATTAGGCCATGCCAGAGGCATGGCCTAGTAGATTGCCTGTCAGTTTTTCACTGATAGGCAATAATGCTTTGGCATACGAAGTATACCAAATCATTATATAAGTGTTCAGCAGATCGCATGGTGAAGTCCCCTAGTGGGATAAAAAAAGAAGTAAAGCAGTTAAATAAAGTTTATGAAAAAAATAATAAAAAAGATTACAGTCAAAATAAAATAAAACCACTTGTTTCCCCAAAAAGTGGTTTTATTTAGTAAAAGTGTCAAAACAAATAAAGCATACACATATATGGTATCCTTGTGAAGGTAACGACTCGAACAATAAAATGAACACATTAATTAAACTGCCGGATGAACAGAGTCCAAAATAAAAAGCAAAATTCTTTATTTTCTCGCTTTCCCCCCAGAAAAAAATAAACAAAAGTTAATCAACAAATCCCATGTACCCCAAAATAGTACTAATGAAAACTATACCTTGGCCCGCTAAAATCAAGCCCACCTACTCCCACATTGATGGAAAAATAAAAAAGTTACGGCTCCTGGAATGCTGCGATGCAAAAACAAGTAATTTTTTTCTAAAAGGGTCTTTATTCTGCAAACGTAGGAAAACATAAAACCTTTACAAATTTGGTATCTCCGTAATCGTGCCGACCCATAGAATAAAGGTAACATGTTATTTACGCTGCATAGTAAACGGCGTAAATTTATAACGTGAAAATCAATGCTGCTTATTTTCAATTCTCTACTAAAATAAAGTCAATAAAAGTTAATCGATATATTATATACATCCAAAAATGGTGCAATTGAAAAATACAACTCGTCCCGTAAATAACAAGCCCATTGGTGATTAACGCGCAAAATGGCATGGTCATTAAGGGGTTAATATTAGTATTATTATTATTATTATTATTATTATTATTATTAATAAACACAGTTTGGCTTTTACACATCAAGGGGCATATATTTCCTGCCATACCCTAAAGGTCTGCTGTAAAGTCACTGGATTTGTTTCTGGGAAAATGGCTGGATGCTTATGTCAGAGATCCTCATGTTTCCCTGCAGAGACTTCTACATCAGATGTGTCAACATCAGGGGCGTAGCTAGGGGGGGAAGGCGGGGCATGTGCCCCGGGCGCAACTAGGTGGTAGGGAAGAGCAGCTGATCGCTGCTGATAGGCGCCCCGTATGTCGGATTCCTGCAGCAGCTTTAGGAAGAGCCAGGAAATTACGCAACGGCGTTCTGACTGGGGTCTGTGATGGCCAGGGAGTGGACCAGTCCAGTCAACTTACCTGTCACCTGACCTCACGTCAGTGACATGAGGTCAGATGACTCAGGTCAGGGGACAGGTCCACTCCCGTGCTGCACCCTTCCAGCTCTGCCTCTACTCTGTGCTCTGCTGTTACACACAGCCGAGAAGCAGAGGAGGAAGCTCCGCCCACAGCCCGTCCTGACCTGTCAGCAAAGAGATATGGTGAGTGTCTGTGTGTATATGTGTGTGTAGTGTGTATACAGTGTGTGTCTTTGTATGTGTATATGTTACAGTGTGTGTGTGTGTGTGTGTGTGTGTGTGTCTCTGCATGTGTTTTGTCTCTTACATCTACTACATTATCTGTACTCAGAGAGTTATCACTGTGTTATCTGTGATGTTACATAGGACTGCAGGCAACAGCTACTACATTATCTGTAATCAGAGAGTTATCACTGTGTTATCTGTGGTGTTACATAGGACTGCAGGTAACACCTACTACATTATCTCTACATTATCTGTACTCCGAGAGTTATCACTGTGTGTTATCTGTGGTGTTACATAGGACTGCCGGTAACGTCTACTACATAATCTTTACTCAGAGAGTTATCACTGTGTTATCTGTAATTTTACATAAGACTGCAGGTAACACTACTATCTGTATTTAGAGAGTTATCACTGTGTTATCTGTGGTGTTACATAGGACTGCAGGCAACATCTACCATATTATCGGTAATCAGAGAGTTATCACTGTGTTATCTGTGATGTTACATAGGACTGCAGGTAACATCTACTACATTATCTGTACTCAGGGAGTTATCACTGTGTTATCTGTGGTGTTACATAGGACTGCAGGTAACATCTACTACATTATCTGTACTCGGAGAGTTATCACTGTGTTATCTGTGGTGTTACATGGGACTGGAGGTAACATCTACTACATTATCTGTACTCACAGAGTTATCACTGTTATCTGTTGTGTTACATAGGACTGCAGGCAACAGCTACTACATTATCTGTAATCAGAGAGTTATCACTGTGTTATTTGTGTTGTTACATAGGACTGCAGGCAACAGCTACTACATTATCTGTAATCAGAGTTATCACTGTGTTATCTGTGGTGTTACATAGGACTGCAGGTAACATCTACATTATCTGTGGTCTTACATAGGACTGCAGGCAACACTACTACATTATCTGTACTCAGAGAGTTATCACTGTGTTATCTGTGGTGTTACATGGGACTGCAGGTAACATCTACTACATTATCTGTACTCAGAGAGTTATCACTGTGTTATCTGTGTTGTTATATAGGATTCAGGTAACATTTACTACATTATCTGTACTGGGTATATATGTGCCTGTGTGCGTATATATGGGTCTGTTTGTGAATGTGTCTTTGTGCTTGTATATATGTGCCTTTTATGTATTTGCATATGTTCCTGTCTGTGTATTTATCTGCCGGTGTGTGTGCGTATATGTGTCTGTACGTCTATATATTTACCTGTATGTATGTATTCCAGAATGTGTGTATGTATATTTGTCTGTATGTCTAAATATCTGTATTTATGTATGTACAGTATATATGTTCCAACGTGTCCATATATGTGGTTGATTTTTGGTTTGTGTAGGGGGTGGCAATAGAGAGTCCCGCACAGGGTGCCATCCAAGCTAAGGCCGGCCCTGGCTGTCACCAACCCTAGTCAGAAGGAACTCCGCCGCTGCCTGTGCCGCATGACCTCCTCGGCTCCTTCCGGTAAGTCACACCAGGCAGAGCGGAGAGTGGTAGCGGTAGGCTACCCCTCACCGGTCTGTTCACAGTGTGGCGCTAAGTACAAGGGGGTAGTGTGGCTCTATTTAAAAGTTGGGAATGTGGCGCTATTTACAAGGGGGGGAGTGTGGCGCTATGTACAAAGGGGCAGCGGGCTGTGTGTGGCACTATCTACAAGGGGGAGAGTGTGCCGCTATCTACTAGGGGCGAAGCGGGCTGTGTGTGCCACTATCTACAAGGGAGGCTGTATGAGTCTATACAGTTTTGTATAAGGGAATAACTTCCTTTTTTTGTTCTCTTCTCTTTTTAGAGTGTCAATGATATTATATGACTGGACCCACACGATCTGGAATTGGAGAGTTTGGACTCATATGTTATAATCCTCCCTCAACAATCATGCCTCCATTACATTTCTACATATAAGAAGATCTTTGTCTCTCTTTAATAGTAAAAAATTAAAAAATAATGAGAATTTCTTTTTGAAAAAATTATTTTATTTTTTTATTTCATTTATTTTTTTATAGAAAATGTATTACCAAAGTGATGGTCTTGACGTATAATACAACAATTTCAATGTGAATGGGATTTGATTTTGAAAAAACATCTAGAATTCTACTTTAGATTGGTCCATTTTGATATTATATGCTTTGTTCACACTAGGGATCGGTGTCGTTTATGACCATTTTGATGAAGGTACAAAAAAATATTTTTATTTTTTTGTATTTTCAAATAATATATATGCAACTAATGGATCCCTGAATTAATTGTGTCTATCATAATCTGTCCGGGGTGGGGAACCATCACCTGACGATATGGTAGATACTTTTTGACATTTATTGTTCCCTTACGGATATGAGGGTTACAGTCCGTGTCTAGGGACAGAATGTTCTTTTGATCTGTACCTACACAAGCTATCTACATAAACGTTTTTCGCTATATTGGCGAATTGACCGTTAATATCCCTAGGTGTGATGAGGGACTAAGCAATAAAAACTGAGCATTTTTTCGCTTTTAAACTTGATTGTAATCTCGAATCCCGTTTAACTTATTGCCTTCCCTTCTTAAAGATGGCGTCTTCACACCCGAATGGGCAGTGACGTATATACACAGTCACGTCCATTATGATGGATGACTCATGCTGTGTCGTCTGATGTTGCTTCCTTGTTCCCTTGACGACTATTTATCACATGTGCATTTTGACCCAATTGGTGGGTTAGTTAGAGGCATGCTCCGTCTAAGACTCTACATGCTGTTAATGGAGGATGTACAATACATATGAGTCCAGCTAGAATGATTCCTCTCTTTCTAGATTGGTGAGTGCCAGCTGTTGATGTTTTTAATAATTACATTGCTTATATTTAATTAACTTTTTAACACCTTTTGTAACACAAGGATATTACACTTTATGAAAAGCAATATGTTATAACATGTTTTATCTTTTGCACCATTGATACTTATGTCACTAGTCACTTTATATCATTGTATGATGAACAAAAAATCCTTTTATTGTATTATTGTATACTGATTGATTGCACTGATTGTTTTGGATTGTACCCCTTATATATACGTATGTATTCCTAATACACACTACTTGAAAATAGAGGAGGTGAAACGTTGTGGTTCCATGTTGGATGAATAAATTCACTTTATTTGAGTGCTGCTTCATGTTCTCTTTTTTTGGATACAAGGGGGGCTGTGTGGCGCTATTTATAAGGGGGGCTGTGTGTGCGCTATCAACAAGAGAGGGGCTGTGTGTAGCACTATCTACAAGGGGGCTGTGTGTAGCACTATCTACAGGGGCTGTGTGTTGCCTCTTTAATTTATTTTCTTTTAATTTATTTTTATGTTAACTACCTTATATAACTATATTGTGAAAAATTACACCTCATTGATTGGTAGAGAAAGCAAACATGGCGAGGGGAAGGAGATGTCGGGAAATAAGTTGGGGGGCGCCAATCTGAATCTTTGCCCCGGGTGCAGGAGAACCTAGCTACGCCTCTGGTCAACATTAACATAAAGGGAAGAAATTACCCCATGTATGCCACAGTACCTTGATATTGGCACTCTGTGTTGTAAAGAACTGTTGCATACAAGGGGTAATCTCTTTCCTTCAGCCCAGCACAAACTTTTCTCCTTACAACACAGAGCAAGATACTTGGACCATATAGTGTCCGTATAAACAGCACACAAAGGTTTATAATACCATCTAGCCCATCCTTAATTGTTGCCCATTAATTTTGGACTTTAGCATAGCAATTTGATTTAGGGACAAACGGTTTATATACAAATCAGGCATTTCACACTATCTAGATTTACCAGTCTTTCAGACACTTATAACTATGCAAAACAACAGGAGAAGGCCAGACAGAAGGACAAGGAATGCACCTCTCGTCAAGAAATTCCTCCTATGCAGTGGACCTAAGAGGAGTGGGCATAAGGGGGGGGGGGTAGTGTCATGTAAATCCTAAATCCATCACAAAATCTCTCCCCTAGTTATATATAATGTATATAAAAATGTGTATCAGTGTGATTGGTGCAACTTCGTAATTACTTTAAATTTAAAAAAAAACTGTATTTTTTTTAGATACAGCTGCTTTGTATCCTGGATACACAGCAGCTGTATCTTGCACTGAAACCTGTATTTGTCAAGTCAGCAGGACTGACGGGTTACGTGACAGCAGGTCCTGCGTGCCTCTGACACGCAGGATCCACCTGTTATCAATCACATCTAAGTTAATAACTTAGAACACCTGAACTGCGCAGGAAAAATTCATTAGTAAAATATTTATAATAATGAGAGAGAAATACATTTAACAAAAAGATATAGGACAGAATGAGACGATCCTTAGTTTGGAAGTATAGGGTCAGCCATATATAGATATTAACTTTATCACAACCTTAGACTATGAATGTTTAATGTATAATACATTTTAAATTACAATGGCCCATATTCACTAATGCTGTCTAATAGTTAGACAGCAAACTTATACCAGACAGGTACAATTTATCACAGTGGTGCATGCTGCATTATAATTTTGGTGCATTTTGCTTGACCTGGTAGACACTTTCCTCTTCCGTATACCACTTTTGATTTTGCCCCAGAATTGTGTGCCAGTTTTTGCCACATTATTGATTCACATTGGCACATTTTAAGCCACACTTCTTTGGGACGGAACCATAGATAGTGCTGTAGGATTTGTGGATTCCCTGAACAACAACAACTTGAGCCTGAAATTTACATAGACTTACTCGCATACCAGCACTGAGTACCTAGACATTACACTGGTGGGTTCTAAAGATAAAGTCATAACTAAGAACTTTAGATAGTAATAGCTATCTAGACTTCTACAGTTCCCATCTCAAGAAATGGAAGACAAATATCCCTTTCAGCAAGTTTAAAAGACTCAAACATAACTGCACAAGAATATGTGACTATAAAAAACAAAGCAAGACCCTAAAAGCCAGATTTATAGCCAAAGGATATCCAAACAAAATCATTGAAGCAGCCTGGCAACGAGCAAGTGCTATCACACAGGACCAATGTCTGATACCGAAAACCAAAATCATGCCCACAAAAGGGACAATTTGCCAGAAACATAACACTAACTTCATAACTACGTTCAATATGAACCATAGAGTCATCCAAAACATCTTGCAGAAGTACTAGCCAATCTTGAAAAGGGACCCCTTTCCTAAAAGTGACCTACCAATCAGACCACAAGTGACCTACCGGAGATGCCAGATCCTGTAAACCAGGGGTCTCAAACTCGGCCGGGTAAGTGGTCCACATATAGAAAAAATGTGAAGTTGACGGGCTGCATTACTTTCAAATTTGATACAATACAAATTATTGTTAATCAATTAGTTATTTGAACTACTATAACACTATATTACTAGAATAATAATACTACATTACTAGAATAATAGCGCTAGGTTTAAAATTTGAGATATTTCTCCACGTGCTTATTTCAACAATCCAGCTTTCCAGTTTAAGTGTCGCTAAATGCAGTCCGGCGGCTTAGTTAGCACACATGTCAAGATTGGGCAGCCCCTTTTTAGATAGTGCCGCAGATCTCTATGGATGCTGCCGCAGTGCCCTCTGTGGATGCTGCCGCAGTGCCCTCTGTGGATGCTGCCGCAGTGCCCTCTGTGGATGCTGCCGCAGTGCCCTCTGTAGGTAATGCAACACACACCTAGATAAGGCCACAGTGCCCTCTGTAGATAAGGCCACAGTGCCCTCTGTAGATAAGGCCACAGTGCCCTCTGTAGATAATGCAACACACCCCTAGATAATGCCAGTGTCCTCTTCAGATACTGCCACACACCCACTTGTAGATAATGCCACAGTGCCCTCTGTAGAGGCTGCCACAGTGCCCTCTGTAGAGGCTGTCACAGTGCCCTCTGTAGAGGCTGCCACAGTGCCCTCTGTAGAGGCTGCCACAGTGCCCTCTGTACATTCTCCCACAGTGCCCTCTGTAGATGCTGCCACAGTGCCCTCTGCAGATGCTGCCACAGTGATGTCAGGGGCTTTCCCAGAGCTGGAGTCCCGGAGCAGAGCCGCTTCTGGCACTCTGCCTGGGATTCCAGCTCTGCTCCTGACATCACTGTCCATATATGGACAGAGATGTCAGGGGCAACCCCAGAGCTGGAGTCCCAGGCAGAGCGCTAGTAGGCTCTTCCTGGGACTCCAGCTGTGCTCCTGACATCACTGGGACTCCTGCTCTGGGGAAGCCCCTGACATCATTGTCGATGTATGGACAGCGATGTCAGAGGCTTCCCCAGAGTCCCGGAGCAGAGCCGATAATAGCGCTCTGCCTGGGACTCTGCTCTGGGGAAGACCCTGACACACTGTCCATATATGGGCAGATATGTCAGGGAATTCTGCAGCGTCCCGGAGCAGAGCCTATATTAGCGCTCTGCCCGGGACTCCGCTCTGAGGAAGACCCTGACACACTGTCCACATATGGGCAGCGATGTCAGGGAATTCCACAGAGTCCCGGAGCAGAGCCTGTACTAGCGCTCTGCCCGGGACTCCGACTCTGGGGAAGCCCCAGACATCGCTGTTCATATGTGGACAGCGATGTCAGGAAATTCCACAGAGTCCCGGAGCAGAGCCGACACCAGCACTCTGCTCGGAACTCCGGCTCTGGGGAAGCCCCAGACATCGCTGTTCATATATGGACAGCGATGTCAGGGAATTCCATAGAGTCCCGGAGCAGAGCCGACACCAGCGCTCTGCTCGGGACTCCGGCTCTGGGGAAGCTCCAGACATCGCTGTTCATATGTGGACAGCGATGTCAGGGAATTCCACAGAGTCCCAGAGCAGAGCCTGTACTAGCGCTCTGCCCGGGACTCCGGCTCTGGGGAAGCCCCAGACATCGCTGTTCATATGTGGACAGCGATGTCAGGGAATTCCAGAGTCTCGGAGCAGAGCCGATACTAGCGGCTCTGTGTCCCGCGGGCCGCAGATGACAGCCCCAGGGGCCGCATGCGGCCCGCGGGCCGCGTGCTTGAGATCCCTGCTGTAAACTATACTTGCATCAAATAAACTCTGTCAGAGAACCAAACCAGGGATTACACCAATAATTCTCTTTTTCTTGATCTCAAAGACAGCTACAGATGCAACCTGAAAAAAATGTAAATGCTGCATCACTATTACTAATAGAAAACACACATTCAAAAACAATAAGGCTGGGTTCACACGACCTATTTTCAGACGTAAACGGGCTTATGGGTATTATGCCTCGATTTATGTCTGAAAATAGGGCTCCAAGACGTCGGCAAACATCTGCCCATTCATTTGAATGGGTTTGCCGACGTACTGTGCCGACGACCTGTCATTTACGCATCGTCGTTTGACAGCTGTCAAACGACGACGCGTAAAATGACTGCCTTGGCAAAGAAGTGCAGGACACTTCTTTGCAACGTAATTTGAGCCGTTCTTCATTGAAGTCAATGAAGAGCAGCTCAAGATTTACGGGCGTCAAAGACGAATCGCATAATGCGAGGAGGAGCTTTTACATCTGAAACGAGGCAGCTGTTTTCTCCTGAAAACAGTCTGTCTTTTCAGACGTAAAAGCCACTTCTCGTGTGCACATACCCTTATACTGATGAAGAATTTCTAATCAAATCCTTTGTGTCCTGCTCCTCCTCTTACGTCCTTTACCTACTAGAATGTAACTGTGTACTTCAGTACATAGGCCGCACAATCCAAATACTACGGGGGAGACTCAACAAGCATCGATGGAACTTTAACAACGGGTACACAAAACACAGCGTCTCAAGACACACAACTGTGACTTTAATAATTTTTCAGTAACTCCAATTGAGCAAATCTCACCCTCCTCATGGATCATTTCCAGTTGTTACGCAAACGGAAGATGTTTTGGATTTTTAAAATCAACTGTTTCATGTCATTCGAACTGAACAAAAGTCTTGAAAGTAACTTGTAAGCTATCCCCCTAGTCCAGACAGATGCCAATATACATGTGAACCGGATCCACATCCCTTTTCAGATAATCATGCTGTTCTTATATGTTCATCCATTAGTTCTGGAAGTTTCATCTCACAGTCCTCCCTCACAGTTCAGTTTAACAAAAATGAAGTCCAGATCAGGCAATTTTAAAGTATTATAAGCATGGTTTTGTTGTGTAACTTCAAAATTTGTGTAAGGAATAGGACGGGAAGTTGTGAGCGCTATTGCAGCTCTTACATGTGAGCCTGAGGTGGGATCTCGGCAAAGCTGTGGGGATCGAAAGGGGGGGGGGGGTTAACAAGATCCCCGCTCTGATGGGCAGTGGGACCTTCAACAAGGTGGTGGTATAGTGGAGCGGGTACGGACGTCAGATACTTAGTGCTGAACCTCCGCCCGACGAAACATCGCTGTTGCCCGGATGTTAGGCAACAGGCTGATGTTTTAGCGGCTGCGCATGCGCCTGCCAAGCACTGGTGTTGGATGCGTCACAGGGTTACTAGGTGACATAGAACTGAATAGTAGTTACAGAAACAGCGTAGCACGTTACGATGCTTCTGTAACTGACATTCACTACTATGGGAGTTATAGAAATAGCGTAGCTCAGTGAGTTACGCTGTTTCTGTAACTTATCCATGTATTGCAGTGTATTGTACCAGCGAACTAATCATCGCTGGTTCAAGTCCTCTAGGGGAACTAATAAAATGTGTAAAAAAAAAAGTTAGATACATTTTTAGGAGTGTAAAAAAATATTAAAAGTAAAAAAAAAACATTTCCCATTTTTCCCCAAGCACAATGTAAAAAATTTAAAAAAAAGGAATGAAATAAAAAGTGATAAAAAAAAATCATATGTACCGTATATATCGGCGTACAAGACGACTTTTTACACCCTTAAAAAAATGTCAAAAGTGTGGGGTCGTCTTATATGCCGGATATTGTCTACATTAGGGATGCACGGTGCATCGAAACTTCGATACTGTTTCGATACTGTGCATTCCTAAACGGTTCGATACCGCTATTTCCTGTATTTCGATACTGAGCTGCGCAGCTGCACAGCTCAGTATAGTAACACATGAATGTATGGGAGCGCGGCTGCGGCTGTGTAATTCAGCCACAGCCCCGCTCCTGAGTCATGATAAGTTCGCGGGGTCAGGATGATGCAATGCGGCCAGCGCTGCACTAATGAGCGGCGGCACTGGAGACAGAACATGGCGGGCGCGCTACAAAACACCCCCATGTTCTGTCTTCAGTGCCTGAACTGCCGCTCATTAGTGCAGCGCCGGCCGCATCACCTCATGCTGACCGCGCGCACACTTCCTGTCAGGAGCGGGGCAATGGCTGTATTACACAGCCGCAGCCCCGCTCTATAACGGCGGAGATCAGAGAAACCGCTCATCTCCGCCGTTATTCCCCTGAATGCTGCGATCACAGCTGACTGCAGCATTCAGGGGAAAGTGAGAAGGGGGGATGCCCCTGGATCGCGTCACAGGGAATTCCTGTGACGCGATCGAGGGCCATACCATATATGAGCAGACAGCCCAGGGTCTATTGACGGACCCCAGGGCTGTCTTACCATATTTCATGTTGTTAGGACATACCCAAGTATGTCCTAACAACTGCCTGTGTATTATCCGTCCACAGGTTAATGTACTGGCACATATCTGATATATGTCAGTACATTAAAGTTTAAAAATAAAGTAAAAACAAAGTATTGTTAAATTTTAAAAAAATACACCTTCACCTTTTTTACAATAAACATTAAAATAAGTCTCAATACATAAAATACACACATTCAGTAATGGCGCGGACAACAATGTTTTTGCATCATTTATGATGTGTACGCTGTAAAAAAATGAAATAAACACGGCTTTCATTCACTTATTAATGTGAGGCGCGAGGTGCGATGAATTTACCCTCCATGTTCCTCACATTAATAGTAATTAACCCCATCATGTACCTCGCACATTAACCCAATATGACTGAGAAACATGATGGGATTAATTACTATTAATGTGAGGCGCGTTCAAAATTCATCACACGTCGCGCCTCACATCAGAAAACGGAAGAATTTTTTGTTTATTACTGTTGGCAAAAGTATCGATATTGGTATTGAAATCGCAATACTAAACGAAGTATCGGTATCGAAGTCCAAATTCTGGTATCATGACATCCCTAGTCTACATATTGTCTACACACAGGTTGTGTGTTACCTTGTGAGCCTGCAGTCCGGTACACAGGCTCCCGGGATGCACGGAATCCGCCACGGATCTGAGGGAAGCCGGTATTAGCCGCCAGGGAACATCTCTGTAAGATCCTCTGGCCCGCCCTTTCCTCTCATTCCCTGCCTCTCAGATCTCGCGCGATGAAGCAGCCTATCTGCGCATGCGCGAGTTCAAAGAGACAGAGTCCTGGGTCCTGCCGCCGATGGCCATATTGAAGCGCTCCTGCACGAAATGGTGAGTATATCTTAAATTCTATATTTTAAGGGTAAAAGTTGGGGGTCGTCTTATACGCCCAGTCGTCTTATACGCCGACATATACGGTACCAAAAAACGTCTCTCAGAATGTGGTGAAACAGAACAAATTATTTTTTTTTAACAAATAGTTTTTGCTTTGTAAAAGTAGTAAAAGTAGTAAAATATGAAATTTTTTCCTATTTTCTGTTGTCTAAAACCTGGGTGTGTCTTATAGTCAGCTACGTCTTAGGGTATGTTCACACGGCGGGGGTCCGTAACGGCTGAAATTACGGGGATGTTTCAGCCTGAAAACATCCCCGTAATTTCAGCCGTACCGGCATGTGCAGGCGCTTGAACGCCGCGTCAATTACGGCCGTAATTAGCGCTGCTATTCATTGGAGTCAATGAATAGCGGCTCCAATTACGGCCAAAGAAGGGACAGGTCACTTCTTCTACGCGGGCGTCTATTTACGCGCCGTCATTTGACAGCGGCGCGTAAATATACGCCTCGTGTGAACAGACAAACGTCTGCCCATTGCTTTCAATGGGCAGATGTTTGTCAGCGCTATTGAGGCGCTATTTTCAGACGTAATTCGGGGCAAAAACGCCCGAATTACGTCCGTAAATAGGCCGTGTGAACATACCCTTATCGTCCCAAAAACACGGTACATAGAATAACCTTATATTTTACAGATTTTTTTGGAGTTATAAAAGAAAGTAGAAATGTCTATTTTGCTATCAATATTCTATCATTAAACTGGACTGAGCTGGTAACCACAAACTACTTAATGAATTATAGTTCCTATGGAGTTAATGTTGCCTCACTCAAGAACTACTTAAGGTTGAAGTGCATCACACATTACTGGAAGGATGTTGTGGATTAAGAGGTATCCAACTATAGCTCTTATAATGTTTATCAATACCTGGGTTTAATGGATGATAATGCATTTGGCATGCCATGCAGAGATAAATTTACATCATTAACAGGTTCATATTGCTTAGCAATGGTTTTCTGCTTCATATGGTTCTCTTCTGAATGCTAAATAACAATTGAATTTTGGAAAAGAGCAACTGGAAATAAATGTCATTATTTCAGTGGTTTTTACGCACATATATGTTTTACGTGCAATAATATACAACACACAACTATTTTTACCCAGATATATGTTTATATGTGCAATAATATAAAACGGAATTTTTAACAGTGGCTTTATAAGCATTGTAGGTTTTGTAAATGTGGTAACTATGTGAATCTGTTAAATATCCCACTGAATTAGATCACATTTCTTACCTATTCTAATGTTTGTACATAAGGCTATATCCACACTGAGCGGGTTAGCTGCGGATTTTCCGCAATGGATTTAATTGAGGAAAAGCTGCAGCATATTATAATAGCATCAAAGTGCATGAAATTTGAACAAATCTCATACACAAAAACACCGAAAAGGGCCATACTTACAAATGGACACAGCCAGGCCAGAAATGCTGATGAAAGGGCGAGCAGGTGCTTTAAATAATAATAGCGACTCCCACAACTTCTATTCGCTTATATTCGCTTCTCTTGGACACAGCCGGGTCTTTGATGCTGGGAGAGCATGGTGTGTTGTTGTTTGGCATAGCAAGCAGGGTAGCCCGCTCTATGAATTATCAAGGCGTCACAAATAGGCTTCTACCTGGCTATACACGTTGTGCCTCATGACGTACACACTATCCCTCCATGTTTCACTCACTTGCACCCCATTATCCATTTATTTCTATTGAGGCACTTCACTCATTACTGCCCCCTATATTTCACTTATAGTATTACACTTGCACACACACTATTCATTTATTATTTCTTACTACACATCCCATGCACCACACACCACTCCCCTCAAGACTAGTGGGAGTGGCTATTATTATTTAAAGCACCTGCTCGCCCTTTCATCAGCATTTCTGGCCTGGCTGTGTCCATTTGTAAGTATGGCCCTTTTCTGTGTTTTTGTATATGTCCCTGTGTTTTTATCGGTTCTGTAAATCTCATCCACAGTCTGCAGAAAAAACATGCATAAATTGACCTGCAGTGCGGATTTTAAATTTTTAAAATGTATGCCACAGAATCTTTGCACTTTTGTTGCAGTATTTCACTATTAAGTTCAATGGGAGGTAAAAGCTGCAAGAAATAGCAAATGTTGCAATTTTTGTGGAGAAAAAGCTGCAACAAATAGCAAATGTTGCAATTTTGCAGAGGAAAACCTGTGATTCCGCTGTAAAAATCACAAATCTGGAAAAATGTCGTTTTATCCCACATGTGACTGCTGCAGCCAATTTACAGGCTGTATCAATCACATAAGCTGTAGGGTCATCACAGGAGGCTGGACTGCACGGAGAACAGAGGGACGCATTGTTATGGCAAAGTCAGTGAAGGTAAGTATTAGCTTTTTGATTTTCTGCTCTTCTTTCTGCAGTGGCAATTATGGACAAAAATCTGCACCACATCTGCATGGCCAATCTTCGTTTTTTTTTTTTTAAATTTTCCTTTTTTACTCCCCGCCTTCCAAAAATAATAACTTATTATTTTTTCGTCAACATAGCCATATGAGGGCTTATTTTTTGTGGGACAAGGTGTAATTTTTTTATAGCACCATTTATTGCACCGCATAATGTACTGGGAAACTGAAAAAAAAATATTTGTGGGATAAAATAAGCAAATATAAGAGATTACGCCATTTTTTTTTGGGGGGGGGGGGTTTGTTCTTACGGCGTCCATCAGGCGGTAAAAGTACTTGTTCACCTTATTCTGTGGGTTGATATGATTACGGCGATACCAAATTTACACCAAAGTTATTTTTATGTTTTATGTGTCGGCATATTCTGAGAGCCATACATTTTTTCAGCGATTGAGCGATGTGAGGGCTTATCGTTTGCAGGGCGATCTTTCATTTTTATTGGTACCATAGTGGGGTATGTGCGACTTTTTGATCACTTTTTATTCCTTTTCTTTAGAGAGAAGGTGACCAAAAATAGCAATTTTGAGGGTTTAACTTTTTTTTTTACGGCATTCACCGAGCGGGTTAAATAACAGTATATTGTAATAGTTTGGACTTTTACGGACGTGTTGATACCAGTGATGATAACTTTTATTTTTTTTAACATTGCTTTAGAGAAAAATGGGAAAAGGGGTGTTTCTTGAACTTTTAATACTCTTTTCTTTATTGGAACATTAAAAATACTTTATTTAACTATTTTTTACTAATCCCCTTAGGGGACTTAAACCAGCAATTATTGGATCGCTTGCATGATGTACTGCAACACTAATGTATTGTAATATATTTTTCTGAAGCCCTGCCAGAGACGGGGCTTCAAAGGGATCCAAAGATGGCAGACCTGGGGGCCTTCATTAGACCACCAGGCTCCATGACGACCAACGGTACCCCGCATTTTTTCCTTGCGGAGCGGGGCGATGGCACATCAAAGGTGGCCGCCCTCTTATCAGGGGCATAATTACCGCTCTAATTGCAGCTGCTATAGGGCTCACGGCATGAGGGGGCCCGTGCCGCCTGACTAGACAGGCCCCCCCATATGCCCAGTGGCGCCACTAGCAGTGGTTATTGATTAGGAAGAAGGAAAAAACGGCTGGCACTGCTGAACCAGAATCACTTGTATAAACGGAGTGTATAAAATGGTTTTCTTATCTTTGCTGATTGTAGCAGCCAAGTTGCCCGGAGGTGCTCATCGATCAGCACAGCACAATGTAGCTTGAATTAGCTAATTCCACATCCTGACCGAGATCCAGAAATAAAGAAGTTTGTTGAATATCCGGTGAGTGCCTCAATAATTTCTACTTGCTTTATTTTTACTAGCAGTGGTTATGGCTGCTACAGCGGTAGCGACGCTAGTACGGAGCCCGAGCCGTCGAGCCACTAACATTTATTGGACGGGCGGCACGGGCCCTCTTATGACTGGTGGCGTCGCTAGCACTGGAGGGGGCACCAGTGCTAGCGATAGCCATCCCCCTCTTGCAGTAATTGTACCTGCGTCTATAGCATGCAGGTACAAATACATGCATTAGCGCTAAATAGCCAGGCACGTTCATGCCCGACCATTCATCGTCTTCCATTGACGCTGATTGGCCAACGACGCTAGCGACGTGATGACCCGCTTCCGTGGTTGAAAGGCGCTGATTGACGTGGGCAAGTCATTCTGCCCTGCCAATCAGCGCCTTTCAATGACAATCAGAGAAGAATAATAACCCGTTGTGCCTATTGTATTATAGGAAGCAACCAAACCCAAAGTTTTCATTAAGTCCTGAGGGACCCACTGTCTTCATATTGAAGATCCATTCACTCTCCTTTTTAAGAAGTGCCTGATCTAAATTGCCCCTTCTAATGCCCAAATGAATTTGGCACATGGCCCAACCTTTCAAGGAGGTCCAGTTGGAGTTGTGTGTATCCCTAAAGTGTCTGGCTATTGGGGTTGGATTGAATGGTTTGTTTTTGATCCTGCAATCATTCATATTTTTCTCAACAGTTGTCTCCTTCTCACCCAGCGTCTTACTTATGGTTTTGTAGCCCATTCCAGCCTTGTGCAGGTCTGTGATCTTGTCCCTGACATCCTTAGAAAGCTCTTTGGTCTTGCCCATGTTGTAGAGGTTAGAGTCAGACTGATTAATTGAGTCTGTGGACAGGAGTCTTTTATACAGGTGACCATGTAAGACAGCTGTCTTTAATGCAGGCACCAAGTTGATTTGGAGCGTGTAACTGGTCTGGAGGAGGCTGAACTCTTAATGGTTGGTAGGGGATCAAATACTTATTTCTCTGTGCACAATGCAAATAAATATATATAATTTTGACTATGATTTTCTTTTCTTTTTTTTTTAATATAATCTATCTCTCACTGGTAAAAATTAACCTAGCCTAAAAATTCTAGACTGTTCATGTCTTTGACAGTGGGCAAACTTACAAAATCAGCAAGGGATCAAATACTTATTTCCTTCACTGTGTATATATATATATATATATATATATATATATATATATATATATATATATATATATATATATATATATGTGTATATAGTGTGCAAAGGAGCACTAGTGTTTTGAGTCAGTATTTATAAAACAAAGTGCTAGATTCACATGAGCGTGGGGAAACACGGATGTGGAAAACTTGCCGTATTTCACATCCGAGGTGCCCAAATGCGGGTTCCGTTTTCAAGGATCCCCATAGACTTGAGCCTATGGAGAGATCCATGGAAACAAAAGATAAAAGGACAGGTCCTATTTTTCAACGGACCCTTCACACAGGTCGTTGAAACAACTGCCGTGTGAACGGCCCCATTGAAAAACATGCGTCCGTGTGTCAGCCTTTGTTTTAACGGCCATCACACAGACATATTCAATGCTCGTGTGAATAAGGCCTAACACTGTAGAAAACTAAATGCAGAGACAGGTTGTCATGCAAATCTGTAAACAGTGGGAGCAGCTGACTGCTGTGTCCGTGAGATTCAGTGAACAAGGGCACAGCATATTATCAGCATATCAGCGCTAGTAATACCAAGTCCATTGTGCATTGCTAATAGTTGTCATGGCAACATGTAAACAGGGAGAAAACGAAAATGCCTTATAATATATAAACTGCAGCGGATGTACTGAATTAGGGGATGACATTAAGGTAAAATAGTTTAGTAGAAATGTGGTGTTTACAACAGGGATAATATAGATGAAATGGTCAACCTGCAGATTAATAGAGTAAAATGGGCAAATATTCAACTAACTATAAAATGTCAGGACCTACATCAGGTACTTTTGGGAAATTGATGACCAAAAGGATGCATTCATGCACGTGTATAAGAAACTGATGTCTGCATAAAAATATATCAAATTTAAGCGGGTACACATATAAAGGTTCCAGATCAGTGATGATAAGGTCAAAAGGTAAAAGTATGCATATATAAAAAAGACAAATATCGGCATGAAAACAAATACCCAGATTAAAAGGTCAGATTTAAAGTAATTAAATATAAAAAACATATATAAATTTTGTATCACCATAATCGTATTGAGCCGCAGAATAGAGTTAAGTTGTTGTTTTTACCTCACGGTAAAACAAAAAAAAACAATGTAGGAATCACAGTTTTTTCCAATTTCTGCCCGCAAATAATTTTTTTCCAGTTTCCCAGTACATTATGTGGTACTGTAAATGGTGCCATTGGAAACTACAACTCCTCCCGCAAATAATAAGCCCCCACACCTCTCCATTGACAGAAAAATAAAAAACTTATGGCACTTGGAACGCTGGAAGTGAAAAACGAAAACGAAAAAATTAAAAATGGCTCGGTCATTAAGGGGTTAAACAATTACTTATGTGTATCGCAAAACCCTTTATCTTAAAACCCATTCAGCTGCGTGTTAAATTGCAAACTTTGAGGCATGCAGCCTCTCTCCTAATAGGAGTATGTTAACATATTTTTGCTGTGTTTTTTGGTAAAAATGAAAGGAAAAAATGTGAAATGTGGGAAAAACTGTAGCAAATACACCATGAGGGGAATTAATCAACCTTTCTACGTGTAGAAAAGTCGCAAAAAGGTATTTTATGCTGCCCTTGCCACTTTTGCTAAAAGGGGGCTTGGCTTTGCAAATGGGGACAGGCTCACAGGGGTCCAACAAATTTATCATAATTTAGACCAGAAAACTGGCGTAAATTGTAGGGAAAATCTACGCCAGCTCCTAGCTGGCATAGATTTCACTCTGCTTGGCATGACGAGGTAGAGGCCCCATACCCTGTACCTTGCCCCCCCATCACACTGCTCTCCTTCCATTTGGACTATTAAATAAAAAAATGACAGCCCCAGTCGTTGCACCACACGGCCAGCAAGATGCAACAGAATTATTTGGAGGCGTGCGCCTCTTAATATATCTGTCGCATCTTACTCCAGCAAAGCAGATAGCTAAGAGTGGCGTATGAAACACCAGTCTTAATAAATCTGCATCCATGTGTGAACATACCCTTAGTGCCACTGGTGTCACTATTGATATACAGTATACTGGGTAGATGAAAGAAGTGGATTCATCAGTGACCCCACTGTGACACAATCGCCAAAGGCCCAGGTAAAGCTGGAGCCGGCCCTGTCTAAAGATCTATTAAATTAGGCAGCACAGGATTTATTACTAAAAATGACATGATGATAAAAGGTGGAGATTTACTTTAAGCCCCTTTATTCATATATTAACCAATTTTGTTTTGACGTCAGCCAATGTGGGTTCCGAGCCTATAGCGACATCTTTTGGCTGTAACTTACAGCTCCTGAACTTAGAGCAGCCTCCTGAACACAGCTTTTTAACTCTTTGATCACCGCGATTCCTCTCTCCTATCCCGTCACCGGAAACCTGGTGACACGATCGAAGACCGGGGAATCGATCTGCAGTCAGCCCTGGGGTCCTTTAAGTAAAAAATAAAGTTCTAAATAAAGTTATCCCTTCATGGGATACATTTAAAAAAAAAACAACAATACATTTTTATTGCCCATATATTACATAAAAACCTACACATATTAGGTATCTACATGACTGTAATAACCTGAAGAATTATTTTAACAGGTTATTTAGCGTGAAATGTGAATGGGATAAAAAATAAACAAAAAAACCTAGCCTATATTCACGCCACAAAAAAAAATTATATAACTCACACTCATACCTCCCAACTTTTGAATTCGGAAAAGAAGGACATTTTAAGCCATGCCCCCTAACCACGCCCAATATCCCGCATCAACACATCAAATTACGGCCAGATCCTTCTGCAAATAAAAAGTGCACATTCTCACTGCGGATCTCTAGACTGTCTGGATATCACAGATATTATGGATCCGGTTATGTCGCCTTTATGTTACTTTTTCTATCTTGGGTATAACATTTGCTCATCACCGCGGCAGCAGCTGCAGGACAAACCAAAAGGCTGAGAACAATGAATGTTAAGAGGGAGACCCTGTGGTTGATGACTTTTCAATTGACAGGTAGCAGATTTTCATGATGGGGATTTTTTTTTTCCAGTTGTGTAACTCTGCTACCGGTCAATGGAAAAATCATCCACCAGAGCCCCCCTGTAGATTGCTGCACACACAGCCCCCCGGTACATAGTGCCAGACACAGCCCCTTTGTAGATAGCTCCAGATACAGCCCCCCTGTAGATAGCTCCACACACAGCCCCCCTGTAGATTGCTCCACACACAGCCCCCATGTAGATAGCACCAGACACACAGCCCCCTGTAGATAGCTCCACATACAGCCCCCCTGTGGATAGCGCCAGACACAGCCCCCCTGTAGATAGCTCCACACACAGCCCTGCTGTAGATAGCTCCACACACAGCCCCCCTGTAGATAGCTCCACACACAGCCCCCCCCTGTAGATAGCTCCACACACAGACCCCCTGTAGATAGTGCCACACCCAGCCCCCTGTAGATAGCTCCAGATACAACCCCCTTTAGATTGCTCCACACAGCCCCCCCTGTAGAAAACGCCAGACACAGCCCCCTGTAGATAGCTCCACACATAGCCCCCCTGTAGGTAGCGCAACACAACCCCCTTATAAGAGGTAGCTGTCCGTACTGCTGCCACTCTCCGCTCTGCTTTCACTCACCGTCAGAAGAAGGCAGGAGTTTTGCGGCGGCGTTCTCACTGGTGTCGATCAGATGACAGGTCAGGTGACTGGACTGGTCCACTCCCGGGCCGGCATCGATCCCAGTGAGAACACCTCCGCAAGACTCCTGCCTTCTTCTGATCGCTGCTGCAGTCAGCAGCGATCAGCTGTTTTGATGCAGCGCCCAGTGGGACATTTGACAGACTGGCCGGGACGGCGGGACAGCGGTGAGAAACCGGGACTGTCCTGCCGGAATCGGGACGGTTGGGAGGTATGCTTACGTTGTCAATTTTTTCTCCCACCAAACCACGCAGCAAAAAAAAAAAAAAACTGTTTCTCCCACATAAGACAAGTTCTCATATAGCCAAGTCAATGAGAAAATAAAAAAGCTATGGCTGTTGAAAGACAGAGAGGCAAAAACAGAAAAATTGTGCAGGTCATTAACCCCTTAAGGACGCAGCCTAGTTTTGGCCTTAAGGCTCAGAGCCCATTTTTCAAATCTGACATATTTCACTTTATGTGGTAATAACGTCGGAATGCTTAAACCTACCCAAGCGATTCTGAGATTGTTTTCTCGTGACACATTGGGCTTCATGTTCGTGGTAAAATTTGGTCGATATATTCAGTGTTTATTGGTGAAAAATTGCAAAATTTAGAGAAAATTTTGAAAAAATTGCATTTTTCTGAATTTAAATGCATCTGCTTGTAAAACAGACGGTTATACCACCCAAAATAGTTACTAGTTCACATTTCCCATATGTCTACTTTAGATTGGCATAGTTTTTTGAACATTCTTTTATTTTTCTTGGACGTTACAAGGCTTAGAACATAAACAGCAATTTCTCATATTTTTAAGAAAATTTCAAAAGCCTTTTTTTTAAGGTACCTCTTGAGTTATGAAGTGGCTTTGTGGGGCCTATGTATTAGAAACCCTGATAAAACACCCCATTTTAAAAACTAGACCCCTCAAAGTATTCAAAACAGCAGTTAGAAGGTTTTTTAACCCTTCAGGCATTTCACAGGAATTAAAGCAAAGTGGAGGTGAAATTTTCAAATTTCATTTTTCTTGCTGAATTTCAATTTTATTCATTTTTTTTCTGTAACAGAGAAGGTTTTACCAGAGAAACACTACTAAATATGTATTGTCCAGATTCTGCAGTTTTTAGAAATGTCCCACATGTGGCACTACTGCGCTCGTGGACTAAAACACAAGCCCCAGAAGCAAAGAAGCACCTAGTGCATTTGGAGTCCTCTTTTTTATTAGAATATATTTTAGGCAGCATGCCAGGTTTGAAGAGGTGTTAAGGTGTCAAAACAGTAGGAATCCCCCAATAGTGACCCCATTTTGGAAACTACACCCCTCAAGGAATTCATTTATGGTTGTTGTTAGCATTTTGACCACACAGTTTTTTCACAGCACCTATTTCAATTGGGCTGTGACATTAAAAAAATGACATTTTTTCCAATAAGATGTAATTTTTTACCAAAATTTCTTATTTTCACAGGGAACAAAATACTCAATTTTGTTGCCCAATTTCTCCTGAGTGCATCAATACCCCATTTGTGGCAATAAACTGCCGTTTGGGCCCATGGGAGGCCTCAGAAGGGAAGGAGCGCTGTGTGTTCTTTGGAGTACAGATTTTGCTGGTTTGGTTTTCGGGTGCCATGTCGCATTTGCAGAGCCCCAGAGGTATCAAAGCAATGGAAACGCACCAGAAGTGACCCCATTTTGGAAACTACACCCCTCAAGGAATTCATTTATGGGTAATGTGACCATTTAGACTCCATAGTTTCTTCACAGAACTTATTTGAATTGGGCTGGGAATTAAAAAAAAAAGTTTTTTTTCCAATAATATGTCATTTTAGCTCAAAAATTCTTATTTTCACAAGAAATAAAATACTCCATTTTGTTGCCCAATTTGTCCTGAGTGCGGCAATACCCCATTTGTGGTGATAAACTGCCGTTTGGGCCCATGGGAGGGCTCAGAAGGAAAGGAGCGCTGTGTGTTCTTTGGAGTACAGATTTTGCTGGATTGGTTTTCGGGTGCCATGTCGCATTTGCAGAGCCCCAGAGGTATCAAAGCAATGGAAACCCACCAGAAGTGACCCCATTTTGGAAACTACACCCCTCAAGGAATTCATTTATGGGTGTTGTGACCATTTTGACCCCATAGATTTTTCACAGAACTTATTTGAATTGGGCTGGGAATGAAAACAAAATTATTTTTTTCAAATAATATGTAGTTTTGGCTGAAAATGTCTTATTTTCACAAGAAACAAAATACCCCATTCTGTTGCGCAATTTGTTCTGAGTGCCGCAATACCCCATTTGTTGTGATAAACTGCCGTTTGGGCCCATGGGAGGGCTCAGAGGGAAAGGACCACCATTTGGCCTACTGGGGATTTTCTAGTGCGAAGTCATGTATGCAGAAGCCCCTGAGGTACCAGTACAGTTGAAACCCGCAAGAAGTGACCCCGTTTTAAAAACTACACCCTTAAGGCATTCATCTAGAGGTGTAGTGAGCATTTTGACCGGAGACCTACACCCCATAAACTGTAATGTGGGTTCTCCCGGGTATGGCAATACCCTACATGTGGCTGTTATCAGCTGCCTGGACACACAGCAGGGCCCAGAGGGGAAAGACGAGGGGGGATAAGCTGTGTGGAGTGCATCAGGGTAAGTAAAATTGGGGTAAATTATAAACCAAGGGATGTATGATCAATTTTAAAACACTTTCATACAGAGCTCTGGTTATTCGGCACACGTGTCACATTGATATATTGTGTCATCCCTTATCCCCCTCTTATAGCAGACTTTGCACCTCTTTTGACTTTTTCCCTTCTTGCCAGTTTGGGGAACTTCTCCTGGAAAGTGTTGCCCTGGTACGATGCGTGTGGGCTCGCTTCCAGAAGTACTGGGTGCCCCCCCTTCTTGTTCCCTAAAGATTAGGTTCTTGATAATCACCTCTTGAAATTCCAGGAAAGTTCCCGTCTGGCCTGCACATCGATGTAGCACGTACGCATTGTACAATGCCATCTGTATGATGTGCCCGGCCAGCTTCTTATACCACACCGCATGGCGCTGTAGGGCTTCAGGGCTTGATCTTACAAGTCCATCCCTCCCATGTACCTATTGTAGTCCAGGATGCAGTCTGGTTTGGGGGTGGCCTTTCCTTCATATATCCTAAACCTGTAGGTATACCCTGATGCACTCTCACAGCTTATACATCTTCACGCCATACCTTGCCCTCTTACCAAGCAGGTACTCGCGGAATTGAACCCTCCCTTTAAAATGTACCAGGGACTCATCAATAGAAATACACTTCTTGGGGGTGAATGCTTGGGAAAACCGGGCACTGGAACGGTCTAATAGGGGTCTCCGTTTATATAAACGGTCAAAACTGGGGTCATCTCGGGGTGGGCACGGCTCATTATCAGTATAATGTAAGAAGCGAAGTATTGCCTCATTTATTTATTTTTTTAGGTTACAGTTCAGTTCTGAAGTTGCTTTGAGGGGCCCATATATTAGAAACCCCTATCAAATACCCCATTTTAGAAACTAGACCCCTCAAAGTATTCACAACAGCATGTAGAAAGTTTATGAACCCTTTAGGTGTTTCACAAAAATTTAGAGCAAAGTAGAGGTGAAATTGACATTTTTTTTTTGTCAGAAAATCCTCTTTATACCATTTTTTTTATAACACAAAAGGATTTATCAGTGAAACGCAACTTAATACGTATTGCCCAGATTCTGCAGTTTAGAGAAATATCCCACATGTGGCCCTAGTGCAGTAATGGACTGAAGCACCGGCCTCCGAGGCAAAGGAGCACCCTGTGGATTTTGAGGCCTCTTTTTTATTAGGCACCATGTCCGGTTTGAAGAGGTCTTGTGGTGCCAAAACATTGGGAACCCCCCAAAAGTGACCCCAATTTGGAAACTAGACCCCTTGAGGAATCCATTGTAGTTTTCTTGGGGTGCATGCGGCTTTTTGATCAGTTTTTATTCTATTTTTAGTTGGCGTGGTGACTTACAAACAGCAATTCTACAATTGTTTTTTTTTTCGTTTTTTTTTACAGCGTTCACCGTGCGCTATAAATGACGTATTCACTTTATTCTGCGGGGCGATACGATTACGGCGATACCAGATGTTTATAGTATTTTTTTATGTCTTATGGCGTTTGCACAATAAAATACGTTTTGTAAACAATCATTCACTTTTTGTGTTACCTTATTCTAAGAGCCAGAACGTTTTTATTTTTCAATCAATAAAGCCGTGCGAGGACTTATTTTTTGCGTAACGAACTGTAGTTTCGATCAGTACCATTTTTCGGTACATGCGACTTTTTGATCTCTTTTTATTCCATTTTTTGGGAGGTGAAGTGACCAAAGAATTGTGATTGTGGTTCGGTTTATTATTATTTTATTTTACGGCGTTCACCGTGCGGGATAAATAATGAAATAATTTTGTAGTTCAGGCCGTTACGGACGCGGCGATACCAATTATGTATAGTTTATTTGTTTGTTTATATATTTTTATTAATAATAAATGACTGATAAGGGAAAAGGTGGGATTTTTACTTTTAATACTTTTAAATCTTTTATTTTCTTATTTTTACACATCTTTTTTTAACTTTTTTTTAACTTTATTACTTTGTCCCACTAGGGAACATGAGGGCAGGAGGCCCTGATCGCTATTCTAATACACTGCACTACATGCGTAGTGCAGTGTATTAGAACTGTCAGCTACTCACTGACAGCAAGCATAGTGGGTCCTGACGTTGTCAGGACCCACTAGGCTTCCGTCTATGGCATAGCCGGACGCCATTGTTTGGTGTCCGGTTGCCATAGTCACCATCGCCGGCCGCTATCGCGTAGCAGGCCGGCGATGGCAGCTTAACCCCTAAAAAGCCGCGATCTCTATAGAACGCGGCTTTTAAGGGGTTAATCGGCGGGGACACAGCGATCGGTCCCCGCTGCAGGAGCTGTGACAGCTGCTGAACAAGACAGCAGCGTCACAGCTCCTGTATGTGTCGGGAGGACGGCCGAAACGGCCGTTACTCCCGAGACGTACTATTACGGCATGGAGCGCGAACGATACAGCTGCCATGACGTAATAGTACGTCAAGGAGCGGGAAGGGGTTAACGCTTTTTCAGGCCTGTAATTAAAGAGTTAAATGGAAAATCAATACACCTAATTTTATTATCAAACTGTCTGTAAGAAATATTCCGGTTTTATTTGATTCACAAAGGAAACTATCATTTAATTTTGTACATCGTCTCCCATAGTTGGAATCTTCCTCTATCTTCCCATGTTGCAGCTTTATTGTGCAATTTTTATAACACATGGGAAGCTGTACTTAGTTTTTCTGATGTAAAGCTGCAAGTGTCCACAATGTTTTACTTAAAGGGAACCTGTCACTAGCATTTCACCTATTAAACCAGCAATACCTGGTGGTAGTTGGAGAAAAATCATTTCTATATAACCTATAATTGTCTTATTAGTCGGTTCTGTAGCTTTAGTATTCAGTTTTTTAGTGTTCCCACACCATATGCTAATGAGCATAAAAGAGTCGTATCTTTGTTTGAAAAGAGTCATATCTTCATTCCTCAAGTCTTTCCGAGTTTACACCGCCTCCTTATTTTTGATTGACAGCTCTTCGTCTTCCCCCAGCACACAAAATCCTGCGCTTCTACATTGATGTCCTCTTCTGGTGTGTGCGCACAAATTGATTCCGTCAAAACAACGGAACCCTGTCACAACTGTGACAAAAGGAAACCTTTAGCAACGTTTCCGTCACCGTTGAGATCAATGTGCTAGCCTTTTTCCTGGCTAACACTAAGCCCCTCCTTAGTAATAGACATTGTCAAGCAGCCATTACTAAGCCGCTAATAAAGTATTTAAAGAAAACACATAAGAATTTTTTTTAAATTGAAATAACTTCCCCACACAAGCCTCTTTGACCATTTAAAAAAAAAAAAAACGTAGATCATCAAAGTAGTCCATCAAATCTACGACGTAGTCCAAGCGGTCTAGCGGAACCTACAAAAAAATAAATATAGTAATATGAAAAATGAAAAAAACGTACACTCACCTATTTTTTATAGTTTTCTATTTTCCCCCATGCGCCGCAATAGAAACTAGATGTCAATGAACAATAATTCCCCTTAATATAACTCTGCTATCTGTGAACTGAAAATTCATCCACCACAGGGAAAAATGTTTCCCCATCCTGTCTAATTCCCAAGTATTCCTTTGTGGTTCTCTGCCATGGGGAAAAAAATTTCAGTTGACAGTTACATAATGGGGAATTATTTTTCCCTCTCATGTCTAACTACTAGTTGACGCATTCATTGTTGTCCATTGGGAAACATTTTTCCCCCTAGCGGATGATTTTTTAATTTAAATTGACAGGTAGCAGAGTTACACGACAGGAAAAAAAAATCCCCATCACGTAACTCTACTACCTTTCAACTGAAAAATCATCCACCACATCCTCTCTCTCTTGACTTTCATTGTTCTCAGCCTTTTGGTTTGTCCTGAAGCAGCTGCCGTGATGATCAAATGTTATACCCAAGTTAAGAAAAGGTCCCTGTGGCACCCGGCACATTACATTACTTGCCAGGTGGTGTCGCTAGCAACAGGGGGGGCTAGCGACTGCCACATGCAATTGTATTGGTTATGTATTGGTATTGTGTTTGTTACTCTTCAAGTGGGCTGCTACCGGAGTGATGTCCAAAAAACCATCAGGAGCAGAATTCCGAAAAAGAGCAAAGGATCGAGAAAACAAGCTCAATATATTTTAGCTTTTATGTCATCATGGCTGAATAAAAAAAAGACAATAGGGAAGGTAGGTGTATACAAGCATTTGTTTAACATAACCAATCAATTAACTTGACTCCTGGCTTACAACTGTTGTTTTTTTATTTGCTTTTTAGATGAAAGCGGAGAAAATGTGAGTAAAGAAAGAATCTCTGGGCATGAGAGTCAAGAGCGCGAAACTGTGACAGAAAGTGAAATGCTTCAGACTGCAGATGCCCCTACACAAGACCAGTGAAGATCGCTTTATGGATTTAGATGCCCCGCCATGTTGTAGCAGTACAACACATTTTCCTGAACAGGACGTAAATACCCTTTCAGCATCTTCTTCACACAGTGAGTCTAATTTAGACTTTGACTTTTATGAACCAGGAACATGGCCAGCCACATTTTCCGATAGCCAAAGGTGCTTTGTTACCAGCATGAGTCTAAAAACAGTACATGAACCTGACATTAGAAATAGTTTCAGAGATGGAAGAAAACTCACAATGGATTAGTTTTTAAACAACTCTTAAATGGGCAGAGGGTACGCCGGTACTGGCTAGAATACAGCAACTTAAAAAATGCCTTATACTGCATACCTTGCAGAATATTTACAAATGTACATTCAGAAAAACTCTCACTTTTTGCAAAGAAGGAAGGGTTTACGCAGTGGAAAAAAATTAAGTGAAAGAATTCCTGAAAACGAAAATTCTTTGCACCATAAGGCTATGTTCACCCAGAGTTTTTTGACGAGTTTTTTGACGCGGAAAACCGCGCCGCAAAACTCGTCAAAAACGGCCCGAAAATGCCTCCCATAGGGACATGCCCTATCTTCGGGCGTTTATGCCTCTGACCTCCCATTGACTTCAATGGGAGGCAAAGAAAGCGTATTTCGCGGCGTTTTATGCCCGTGGCGCTCAATGGAAAAACAGGGAGAGGAAAATCTGCCTCAAACTTCCAAACTGCAAAAAACTCAGTGTGAACTTAGCTTAAGATGTGTTTATGCTCATGGAAAACACTTGATGCCTCATTAGGTAAGGCCCCATGCACACGAACGTAAAAACGCCCGTATTCACGGGCCGTAATTACGGCCCTTAATTACGGGCCCATAGACTTCTATTGTGCACGTGTACCTCCCCGTATGCTTATGGGAAGGTGCCCGGGCCGTTAAAAAATATAGAACATGTCCTGTTTTAGGCCGTAATTACTGCACGGGCAAGCCCATAGAAGTCTATGGGGCTCACGTAATTACGGTTGACTACGTGTGTGAACCTGTAATTACGGGAGCGTTGCTAGGCGACGTCAGGGGATAGTCACTGTCCAGGGTGCTGAAAGAGTTAAACGATCAGCAGTAACTCTTTCAGCACCCTGGACAGTGCTACTGATCACAATATAGATCAACGTGTAAAAAAAGAAAAGACGTTCATACTTTCCCAGAACTACCTGCTTCTTCCTCCAGTCCGGCCTCCTGGGATGACGTTTCAGCCCATGTGACCGCTCCAGCCAATCACAGACTGCAGTGGTCACATGGACTGCCGCGTCATCCAGGGAGGTCGGGCTGGATGTCGAAAGAGGGATGCGTCACCAAGACAACGGCCGGGTAAGTATGAATTTCTTTTACTTTCACTGTGGAACGGGCTGCCCTTCCCTCTATCCTGCACTGATAGAGAGAAGGGGCTGCCGATCAGTGCAGTGCAATTTTGCAGCGAAAACGTGCCTGTAAATACGGGTGGAATACTGGTAACACCGGACCCGTAATTACGGTCACGGGTCCGTAAATAATGGTGCAATACGGGTCGAATACGTGTGACCAAGGACCCGTAATTACTCCAGTGTTTACGGAAGGAAAAAAATACGTTCGTGTGCATGAGGCCTCAGGGTGACATTGACAAAGAACTTCAAGATTAGAAAGAAAGAAGAAAACCATTGGAGGGAAAATCTAGATTTATCAGACCCTAAAAGTGGAAAATTTAGAAACCTAATTGAACTTGTTTCTCACTATCACGTCCCTGTGCGTGAACATTTGCACCGCCATAGAAAAGGACAAGTAAGCTATTTCTCACCTGATATTCAAAATTAATTTTTAGACATAACTGCAGGCAAAATGAGGGAACAGATACTTAATGATGTCATAGAAGCTAAGTATTTTTCTGTGATGTTTGACTGTACACCTGATATAAACCATTTGGAGCAAATGTCTGAAGTCATTAGATATGTCAAAGTTACAGAGTGTGGCCCTGAAAATGTTGAAAGCTTCATAGACTTCTTTACTGTGAGTGAGAAGACAGGCTTTGCCCTTACTGAAATAATCTTATAGAAAATAGAAAAGGATGGCTTAGATATAAAAAATTGCAGAGGACAATCATATAACAATGGGGCCAACATGGCGTGGAAGTATAAAGGGGTTCAAGCACGATTGCTTCAAGAAAATAATCTAGCATATTTTGTTCCCTGTTCAGCTCACTCCCTAAATCTGGTTGGTGTAAATGCTGCAAGTGTGTCAAAAAGAGGAAGAGAATTACTTTGGGACACTACATTGTCTGTACTTGTTCTTTGTTGCCTCCACCTTCAGATGGAAGTTTTACAGAAACACGTAACTGTTAGGGTATGTGCACACACACTAATTACGTCCGTAATTGACGGACGTATTTCGGCCGCAAGTACCGGACCGAACACAGTGTAGGGAGCCCGGCTCCTAGCATCATACTTATGTACGATGCTAGGAGTCCCTGCCTCGCTGCAGGACAACTGTCCCGTACTGAAAACATGATTACAGTACGGGACAGTTGTCCTGCAGCGAGGCAGGGACTCCTAGCGTCGTACATAAGTATGATGCTAGGAGCCCGGCTCCCTGCACTGTGTTCGGTCCGGTACTTGTGGCCGAAATACGTCCGTCAATTACGGACGTAATTAGTGTGTGCGCACATACCCTTAGGGTATGTTCACACGACCAAGTTTCAGACGTAATTCGGGCGTTTTACACCCCGAATTACATCTGAAAAAACGGCTCCATTACGCCGACAAACATCTGCCCATTACTTTCAATGGGTTTTCCGATGTACTGTGCCGACGACCTGTCATTTTACGCGTCGCTGTCAAAAGCCATTTTTCATTGACTCCATTGAAAAACAGCTCCAATTACGTCCGTAATGGACGCCGCGAAAAATGCGAGTACGAGCAATTACCTCTGAAATTCAGGAGCTGTTTTCGCCTGAAAACAGCTCTGTAATTTCAGACGTATTTTGCACTGTCGTTTGAACATACCCTAAGGATATGTGCACACGACCTGTTTTCAGACGTAATGGAGGCGTTTTCCTCTTCTAATTACGCCTGAAAAGACAGCTCTAATACGTCGACAAACATCTGCCCATTGCTTGCAATTGGTCTTACGATGTTCTGTGCAGACAAGCTTTTCGTTTTACGCATCGCTTTCAAAATACGGCGCGTAAAATGACGTCTCGTCAAAAGAAGTGCAGGACACTTCTTGGGACGTTTAAGGAGCCGTTTTCTCATATCTCTATTGAAAACAGCTCCAAAAACGGCCGCGAAAAACGTGAGTTGCTCAAAAAACGGCCGAAAATCAGGAGCTGTTTTCCCTTGAAAACTAGGTGGTCAGTAAAGCTGGAAGCTGTAAAACCCTTTTATATGCACCTTCACAAAATCATTGACGCTTTGAATGATTTAAAAACCGGCCCTGTAGCAAACATGGAGACGAAGGCTGAGGCTGCTTCTCTAATGAACAATATCAAGAAGTTTGAGTTTGTTGTCATGTCTTGCTTTTGGTACAAAGTGCTAACTCGCATTGATCGTGTCAACAAACTTCTTCAAAATTAAATCATCACAATGGATATGTCTGCAAAGCATATTCATGGCCTCTTAAAGAGGCTCTGTCACCAGATTTTGCAACCCCTATCTGCTATTGCAGCAGATAGGCGCTGCAATGTAGATTACAGTAACGTTTTTATTTTTAAAAAACGAGCATTTTTGGCCAAGTTATGACCATTTTCGTATTTATGCAAATGAGGCTTGCAAAAGTACAACTGGGCGTGTTGAAAAGTAAAAGTACAACTGGGCGTGTATTATGTGCGTACATCGGGGCATGTTTACTACTTTTACTAGCTGGGCTTTCTGTTGAGAAGTATCATCCACTTCTCTTCAGAACGCCCAGCTTCTGGCAGTGCAGATCTGTGACGTCACTCACAGGTCCTGCATCGTGTCGGCACCAGAGGCTACAGATGATTCTGCAGCAGCATCAGCGTTTGCAGGTAAGTCGATGTAGCTCGTTTTTTAAAAATAAAAACGTTACTGTAATCTACATTGCAGCGCCTATCTGCTGCAATAGCAGATAGGGGCTGCAAAATCTGGTGACAGAGCCTCTTTAAACCTGTTAGTCAACTAGAACAAGCAATGCAGCCGATGCCATAAAAGAAGCAAAGCAGATTGCTGTAAGGTGTGGCATCGATCCACATTTCAGAGACACAAGGAAACGTAAGATCAACAGGATGTTTGATGAAGAATGTGAAGATGAGTGTTCTATTGTCACAGGAAGACAAATTCAGGATTTCACTTTTTGAAATAATTGACAAAATTATTTCTGAAATGAGAACCCGATTTGAAGCTATAAATAAGGTTAATACAATGTTTGGTTTTCTTTCTGGACCTCAGTTTCACTCATTACCAACAGGAGAGCTCAAGGAACAGGCCATCAAACTAGCCCAGGTATACCAAAAAGTTCTTGACAAAGATTAAATAATTCTAGAAGTGGGGAGTTTTAAACACCACACTCTGGATTTCACCACAAATATGAAAACTACCACACCTGTAAGGCTGGGTTCACACGTCCTATTTTCAGACGTAATTCGGGCATTTTACACATCGAATTACGCCTGAATAGATGGCTCCATTACGTCTGCAAACATCTGCCTATGGCTTGCAATGGGTTTTTTACGATTTTCTGTTCAGACAAGGTGTAATTTTACGCGTCTCTGTCAAAAGACGGCGTGTAAAAATATGCCCGCGTCAAAGAAGTGCATGTCACTTCTTTGGACGTTTTTGGAGCCGTTTTTCATTGACTCCATTGAAAAACCGCTCCAATTACGTCCATAATGGACACCGCGAAAAACGCAAGTACTTGCAAAACTTCTGAAATTCAGGACCTGTTTTCGCCTGAAAACCGCTCCGTAATTTCAGACGTAGTTTGTTAAGACGTGTGAACATACCCTAAGTCTCCTGAGCTCCATTTACAAGAATGGACTACAAGACGCTTACCCCAATATAACCACAGCTTTGAGAATTTTCCTCACTTTACTAGTATCTGTTACTTTCAATGAAAGAAGCTTTAGCAAGTTAAAGATTCTGAAAACACATCTTCGTAGTGTCATGGGACAACAAAGACTAACAAACGTAAGCATTATTTCCATAGAGCATGAGGTGGCTGCAAAAATTTGTTATAAGGGCATTATAAAAACTTTTGCGGCAAAAAAAGCACGAAAAGTCAAGTTTTAGCAGTTCTATTGTAGAACATAGAAGCTGTTCATTATGTCACCATGTCACCATATAGTCTCATTAGCCTCAGTTATACAATCTGTTTTAGTCAAGCACTCACATCATTAATTTATTTTCTTTTAATTTATTGTTATGATAACTACCTTATATAACTATATTACTTGTAAAATGTACAAGTGGTTTTGTGCTCGAGTTACATTAAAAAAAAATTAAAAAAAATTACACCTCATTGATTTTTAGAGAAAGCAAACATGGCGAGGGGGTAAGAGATGTCGGGAAAGAAGTTGGGGAGGGGTGCACCAAATTAAATCTTTGCCCCGGGTACTGGAGAATTTAGCTATGCCTCTGCAAATGGGTCATGCATGTTTTAATCCAACATGCTTCACCGTTTGTTTTCTTGACATCTGCCATCTAGTACGAGTCGGGACAACCCCATACACGGTAGATGGTCGGTCATGCCTGAATTAGCGGGTTTGTCCAACATTCATTTAATGTGTGGTGTGGGGACCCATAGCTTATGTATAGCTCAGGGCCCAATATCCTATCAATCCACTACTGTATAATAGCTTGTTGGACATTCCATCCCAAAACAATGGGCATTAATATGAAGTTGGGCCCCCTTTTGCAATAACAGCCTTCAATCTTCTGGCAAGGCTTTCCACAAGATTTTGGAGTGTGTCTGCAGGAATTTGTGTCCATTCAGTAAAAAAAGCAGTTGTATGGTCAGGCACTGATGCTGAAGTAGAAGGTTTGACTTGCAATTAGTGGTCCAATTAATCTCAAAGGTGTTCATTGGGGTTGGAGTGCAGGCCACTAAAATTCCTCCACGTCAAGCCATTTATTTATGGAGCTCACTTTGAGCACAGTGGCACAGTCAAGTTGGAACAGGAAAGGGCCTTCTTTAAACTGCTGCCACAAAGTTGGAAGCACACAATTGTGTAAAATGTATTTGTTCGCTGTAACATTACCATCACCATTGACCGGATTTAGGGGGCATTGCTCAAACCTTGAAAAACAGCCCCATAATATTATCCACCCCCTCCACTAAGTTTACATTACGCACTATGCTTTCCGGTAGGTAGTTGTAACGTCAGGGTAGGGAGACGGACAGATGAGCCCTAATCTACCCGCCACTCGGTCCCTGCCTACTTGCACAGTCCGTCCTAGGCGACGGCGTACAACTGGGCGACCGTCCCTACGCTCACTATGTGCACGACAAACAAAACAAGACAAGGGAACACAGAAGCAAGGGAAGAGGGGCAGTTGCCCACGGAAACACCGTGAGCAACAGCGCAGTGAACGAACCGAGTCAAACCAGGAGAGTACGCGGTAGCAAAAGCAGAACAGGAGAATAGTCAGTCAAGCCAGGGTCAATATGAAGCAGAGGTCAATGGTAATAGCAGGAACAGCAGAGCCAGGAAACACAAGAATCACAGGCAAAGGACAAGCAGCAAATGAAGGTATAAATAGACCAAAGTCGGGAGCTAGAACCGTCTGGCCAGGCTGTGATAGGTTCTCCCACTCCTCCGCCTACCAGCTTGAGTGGTAGCAGATCGAGTCACTCTATCAGACCTAGAAACAGATGCAGACTGATTACCCACGGGCGTCGACACTGAAGCTGTGTCTGGCAGATCCTTTACAGTAGTGTTCCACTAGCATCCACCAAACCCAGATTCGTCCATCAGACTGCCCGAAAGTGAAACCTGATTCATCACTCCAGAGCATGATTGGACTGATCCACCGGGGAGGAGCTGGAAAATACCTCAGTGGGCCCCCCGAAAACAAGATTGTGCCTGGGATGTCTGTGAGCACAGCTACAATAACTCACCCCTCCTCACTCCATGGGCCTCTTCTGTTACTCGGCAGCACACACAATGTCCTGAAGCTTGACATGCAATGAACAGTGCCTGGAGCAAAAAAAGGCCCAAGGAGCAGTAACTATAAAGGAGCATCTGATCCTGGGTCTGAATATTTTTTTTTTCTAGTTTAGGGTGCGATTTAATTTATCAGGGTCTAAATTTACATAGGGGTCTGGTCGGGGTCTGAATTAGTTTTGGGATCTGGTCTATAGTGAGAATTAATTTAGGGATCTGGTCTGGGATCTGAATTTATTTGTATTGTTTTAGAGGCTGGGGATGGTGGTAGAAATGAAGGGCCAAAGATTTCTTGACATATTGTAAATCCTTGTATTCCCCATGAGATAACAATTCTGGAGTAACTTTACGTTGAATTCTGTGTCATGACTGTTCTGTTATTCCTCTTACAAATGTATGACTAATGCTTGCCTACATGGAGATTTTTTGTAATGCAACTAATTAAATTTTAACTATAGAGCTACAGCTGCAGTACACTCATTATTTAAAATCAATCATCAGTGCTACAAAAAGTCCCTGTGTAGCCAAGGCCTTACTTACTAATTTACCCGATACCTAACTTACTAATTTATCCTGATACTGTAAGCTATGATTGGACAGTGTCAGAGTATGCAGGGACACAGCCCTTTGACAAGGGTTATGGTAACACCCAGATGTCAATTTATTCAAGAAAGCATAAGAGACAAACGGCATAATGCAGTGTTCTAACTAAACGTGCTTTGGAAAAATTATTTCATGGCTAATACTTATAATACTAATACTTTAATGGCTAATACTAATACTAGTACTTACTTAAACAGACATGTCAGGAGGGCTAAGAGGTCGTCTTTAATTGTTATGTATTCTGCCTGTAACTGCATCTGATCACTACTGTATTCTCTTGTATGGCCTTCAGCATGATAATACTCTGCAGGCTGCCAGTGTAGACCTGGTATGTGACCACTATATGGTATGTGGGCACTGTATGGTGGCATTATTTGTTATATTGGTGCTTGTATAGTGGAAGCGCTCTATTGTGCCTGACTGAAAAATCGATGCTTGTCCTTGACCATATGATTAAGTGTTTCTATGTTCCACTTTTATTTTTCTTCTTGTGTTGATGGTGTGGTTTATATACTGAAAGGAGTAGTGAGGGGGCGTGGACAAATAATGAGAAATTTAAGTTTTTTCACTTCACCCTCCTAGATTTCGATCCTGGATCCACCTCTTTACTAATTACTTCATTATGGGACCACCCCACAAGCCTTTAGTTTTGGAGATGTTCTAACTCGACTAGCCATCACTATTTAGTCCTTGTTAAAGTGGGGTCCCACTTCTAATTATGCCCTGGGCCAGCGGTGTAACCAGGACGTACCGGGGCCTGCATGCCAGTCCATCCTAGAATCAGACCTCCCCCTTCGATCAGACCCTCACCCAGATCAGTACATCACAGATCAGACATTTGTTTATAGATACAGTACTGTGCAAAAGTTTTAGGCAGTTATGTAAAAATGCTGCAAAGTAAGAATGCTTCCAAAAATAGAAGTGTTAATAGTTTTTTTTTATCAATTAAAGGGGTTTTCCCATGAGCGACATTTATGACATATCCACAGGATGTTTGACCAATAAAAGAACATATTGATTGAAATTTGGGAGACGTGTTCTGCTGTTCAACCATGCTTTTTCTGAGTATTATATTTAGTCAGACTGGGTTTGTCTGACATTACAGCGTGTCACCGCTCCTGACATCGGGATTTGTGCTGCTTCGAATATTTTATTTTTTGGATATCCACAGGATATGTCATAAATGTCAGATAGATGCAGGTCCCTCCTCTGGGACCCGCACCTATCTGTAGAATAAACACTGTTCTAGCTTTTTGTGCTCACGCTGACTCCAGGCCACTTCCTGATTACATGGTCGGGACATGGTCGGGGGTTAGAGAAACAGTGTAACTCACTGAGCTACGCTGTTTCCATAACTCTCGTAGTAGTGAATGGCAGCTACGGAAGCAATGTAGTATGCAAGCTACGCTGTTTCCATAACTACTATTCAGTTCTATGGGAGTCACGGAAATAGCGTAGCTCAGCGAGTTACGCTGTTTCCCTAACTCCCGACCATGTAATCAATACGGTGCCAGGAGGCGGCTTAAGCACAAAAAGCTAAAACGGGGTTTAGTGGACCCCGTTCTAAAGACAGGTGCGAGTCCCAGAGTTGGGACCCGCATCTATCTGACATTTATGACATATCCTGTGGATATGTCATAAATGTCCCTGATGGGAAAACCCCTTTAACAAAATACAAAGTGAATGAACAGAAGAGAAACCTAATTCAAATCAATATTTGGTGTGACCATCCTTTGCCTTCAAAACAGCATCAATTCTTCTTGGTGCACTTGCACAAAGTCATGGATGTTGTAGGATTATATTCAAGTGTATGATAAACCAATTATACCAAACAGGTGATAACGATCATAACTTTCATATGTACACTACCGTTCAAAAGTTTGGGGTCACCCAGACAATTTTGTGTTTTCCATGAAAACTCACACTTATATTAATCAAATGAGTTGCAAAATGACTAGAAAATATAGTCAAGACATTGACAAGGTTAGAAATAATGATTTTTATTTGAAATAATAATTTTCTCCTTCAAACTTTGCTTTCGTCAAAGAATGCTCCATTTGCAGCAATTATAGCATTGCAGACTTTTGGCATTCTAGCTGTTAATTTGCTGAGGTAATAGGGAGAAATTTCACCCCATGCTTCCAGAAGCCCCTCCCACAAGTTGGATTGGCTTGACGGGCACTTCTTACGTACCATACGGTCAAGCTGCTCCCACAACAGCTCTATGGGGTTGAGATCTGGTGACTGCGCTGGCCACTCCATTACAGATAGAATACCAGCTGCCTGCTTCTTCCCTAAATAGTTCTTGCATAATTTGGAGGTGTGCTTTGGGTCATTGTCCTGTTGTAGGATGAAATTGGCTCCAATCAAGCGCTGTCCACAGGGTATGGCATGGCGTTGCAAAATGGAGTGATAGTGTTAAGGATCTGCCAGGCACAACGTCTGTATCCACGCCCATAGGTAATCAGTCTGCACCTGCTTCTATGTCTGTGAGACTGACTCCATCTTCCACCACTCAGGATGGCAGGCTTAGGAGTGGGAGAACCTATCGCAGCCTGGCCAGACGGAGCTAGCTCCCGCCCTCTGTCTATTTATACCTGTCTTTCCTGTTCCTCCTTGCTTGTGATTCTTGTTTTGTTTCCTGGCCCTGCTGCAGCTTCTTTAACCATTTGACCCTGCTTCATATCGACCCTGGCTTACTAACTACTCTCCTGCTCTGCTTTTGGTACCTCGTACACTCCTGGTTTGACTCGGCTTGTTCACTACTCTCCTGCTCTGCGTTTGGTACCTCGTACACTCCTGGTTTGACTCGGCTCGTTCACCACTCTTGTTGCTCACGGTGTTGCCGTGGGCCACTGCCCCTTTTCCCTTGCTTCTGTGTACCCTTGTCTGTTTGTCTGTCGGGCACTTATTGAGCGTAGGGACCGTCGCCCAGTTGTATCCTGTCGCCTAGGGCGGGTCGTTGCAAGTAGGCAAGGACTGAGTGGCGGGTAGATTAGGGCTCACTTGTCTGGTTCCTTACCCCCATCATTACAGATATCCTTCCTTATTCAAAATCCCTTTTACCTTGTACAAATCTCCCACTTTACCAGCACCAAAGCAACCCCAGACCATCACATTACCTCCACCATGCTTGACAGATGGCGTCAGGCACTCTTCCAGCATCTTTTCAGTTGTTCTGCGTCTCACAAATGTTCTTCTGTGTGATCCAAACACCTCAAACTTCGATTCGTCTGTCCATAACACTTTTTTCCAATCTTCCTCTGTCCAATGTCTGTGTGCTTTTGCCCATATTAATCTTTTCCTTTTATTAACCAGTCTCAGATATGGCTTTTTCTTTGCCACTCTGCCCTGAAGGTCAGCATCCCGGAGTCGCCTCTTCACTGTAGACGTTGACACTGGCGTTTTGCGGGTACTATTTAATGAAGCTGCCAGTTGAGGACCTGTGAGGCGTCTATTTCTCAAACTAGAGACTCTAATGTACTTGTCTTGTTGCTCAGTTGTGCAGCGGGGCCTCCCACTTCTCTTTCTACTCTGGTTAGAGCCTGTGTGTGCTGTCCTCTGAAGGGAGTTGTACACACCGTTGTAGGAAATCTTCAGTTTCTTGGCAATTTCTCGCATGGAATAGCCTTTATTTCTAAGAACAAGAGTTTCACATGAAAGCTCTCTTTTTCTAGACATTTTGAGAGTTTAATCGAACCCACAAATGTAATGCTCCAGATTCTTAACTAGCTCAAAGGAAGGTCAGTCTTATAGCTCCTCTAAACAGCAAAACTGTTTACAGCGGTGCTAACATAATTGCACAAGGGTTTCAAGTGTTTTCTAATCATCCATTAGCCTTCTAACACAGTTAGCAAACACAATGTACCATTAGAACACTGGAGTGATGGTTGCTGGAAATGGGCCTCTATACACCTATGTAGATATTGCATTAAAAACCAGACGTTTGCAGCTAGAATAGTCATTTAGCACATTAACAATGTATAGAGTGTATTTCTGATTAATTTAATGTTATCTTCATTGAAAAAAACTGTGCTTTTCTTGCAAAAATAAGGACATTTCTAAGTGACCCTAAACTTTTGAACGGTAGTGTAGGTTGAAAGACAGTCATTAACTGTAAGGGTATGATCACATGGCCTATTTTCAGTCGTTTTTCGGGGTGTAAATGGCTGGAAAAACAGAAGCTGAATGCCTCCAAATATCTGCCCATTGATTTCAATGGGAGAAACGGATGGGAGAAACTGCATTTCGTTCCCATGGGGCGTTTTTTTAATGCGTAAAAAAACACGCCCCATTAAAAAAGAAGTGCATATCACTTCTTGAGCCATTTTTGGAACCGTTTTTCATTGTCTCAATAGAAAAACAGCTCCAAAAACGGCCGTAAAAAACGCTTGACGCATAAAAAAACGCTGAAAATCAGAGGCTGTTTTCCCCTGAAAACAGCTCCGTATTTTACAGCCGTTTTTAGTTTGTCGTGTGAACACACCCTAACAGAAACGGCTCCGTAGGAGGCTTAAAACTGGGTGAGGGACAGCCAAATTCTGCTACAAAGGTGAGGTTGTGGAAGACTGTTTCATGTCAAAAGTACACCATGGCATTGCTGAGCACAGCAACAAGACACAAGTTAGTTATACTGCAACAGCAAGGTCTCTCCCAGGCAAAGATTTAAAAGCAGGCTGGGGTTTTAAGATGTGCTGTTCAAGCTCTCTTGAAGAAGCACAAAGAAACAGGCAATGTTGAGGACCGTAGACGCAATGGTCGGTCAAGGAAACTTAGTGCAGCAGATCAAAGGCACATCCTGCTTACTTCCCTTCAAAATCAGAAGATGTCTAGTAGTACCATCAGCTCAGAACTGGCAGAAACCAGTGGGACCTAGGTACACCCAGTGTGATAGTTATAGGGGTTGCAGTTGCGACCGGGCCCCTAAGCCTAGGGGGCCCACAGCGCTGACCGCGTTGGTCCCGCTTCCAAATGTATCCGCATCTTCAGGACCCAGATAAAGTTAAATTCAAAGCTGGAGCCTTCACTGTGCTGTGAGCGGCTCGGGGCAGGCAGACGCGATGTAGTGATGTCATTGCGCCTGGCTCCGCCGAGTCACTTACAGCACAGTGCAAAGGAGGAGAAAGATCTCCTCCACCCCTTGTGGGAATGGGGTAGGTATGTATTTATGTTCTTATTTTAATAAAAAATCTTCTATTTTCTTGGGGGGGCATTTTACTGTGGGGAGCATTATACTGTGGTGGTCAGTTAAAGGGGCATTATATTGTGTGGGGCAGTTATAGGGGGAATTATACTGTGTGGGCAGCTATGGGGGTATTACACTGTGTGGGGGCAGCTATTGGGGACATTATACTGTGTGAGCAGCTATGGGGGGCATAATACTGTGTGGGGGCAGCTATGGGGAGCATTATACTGTGGAGGCAACTATGGTGGGCATTATACTGTGGGGGCATCCATGGGGCTGTTGGGCAAGGTGCCTGGTTGTTTGCAGGGGTCTGGTGGTGTTGGAAAGGGGCAGGGGTAGGGGGCCCAAGCTGAATTCTTGCACCAGGGCCCATGAGCCTTTATCAATGCCCCTGGGTACACCCATCTACTATTCGGAGAAGTCTGGCCAGAAGTGGTCTTCATGGAAGAAAAAAGCCATACCTTTGACTTGGAAACAAGGTCAAGCAACTTAACGATGCACGAAAACATAGGAACTGGGGTGCAGAAAAAAGTCAGCAGGTGCTCTGTAATGATGAGTCAAAATTTTAAATATTTGGCTGTACCAGAAGGCAGTTTGTTTGCCAAAGGGCTGGAGAGCGGTACAATAATAGCAGGCAACACTAAAGCATGGGGGAAGTTCCCTGCAAGTATTGGGCTGCATTACAGCAAATGGAGTTGGAGATTTGGTCAGGATTAATGGTGTCCTCAATGCTGAGAAATACAGGCCGATACTTATCCATCATGCAATACCATCAGAGAGGCGTCTGATTGGCCCCAAATTTTGCAGCAGATCAACGACCTCAAACATACAGCCAATGTCATTAAAAACTATCTTCAGCATAAAGAAGAACAAGGAACCCTGTGTAGCGGTAATGGACCACCGCCTTATCTCCCTTCCCGGCTGCCACGACTGCAGACCTCTGACTCCCTGATGCCAGCACACGCGGCTATACTGCACTGCAGTGTCCTCTAGGGACATGCAAAAAGTTCCCTAACAAATCCCCAGATCACCCTGGACTATAACAAGGTCTCTGCCCTTCCACTTTTGCCTGGGCGTTGTTGTTGTCTTCCCATGTTCGTTAAGAAAATGGTCCTTTAGTTGTATCCTGTTCCCAGTGTTCCCGTATCCTGCTTCCCGTATCCTGTAGCCAGTAACTGGGTTTGCTCCTGAGCTAAAGTCTAGTGTTGGAGTCGTGTTGAAGTTCTGCCACGTCCTGTGTCATATGCCATGTCTGGTGCCAACTGCCACGTTCTGTGTCAGCTTCCACATCTGGTGTCGTCTGCCACGTCCAGTGTCATCTGCCACGCTAAGCATCAGCTGCCATGCCAAGCATCATCTCTGACAAGGCATCTGCTACATCTCGTGCCTGTCTGGACTTTCATACAGGTACTTTTGTGCTTGGACTTTCCATTGACTGTTGTTTGGTCAGCTGCCATCCGATACGGTGGTGCGGCCTAGTGGGTCCACATACCCTGGAATCGTGACAGTACACTCAGGCCATCATTATTTACACCGATAACAAGAATCTTACCTATCTGCAGTCACCACAGTGACTGAACCCTCGTCAAGCCAGATGGTCACTGTTCTTAGCCAGATTATGTTTTTTTCCCCACTTCCGACTTGCGGCCAAAACATTATGGCCGATGCTTTGTCTCGAGCATTTGAAACTGACGACTCCTCATCATATTATTGACCCTTCTAGGATTATAGCCGTAAATTCTCTGCAGATCATGGACATTCCTCCTGGAAATATTTTTGTCCATCCTGCTGACAGGAAAATAATTCTCCGCTTGGGGCATAATTCCAAACTGGCTGGACATTCTGGTGTCCGTAAGACTCTGGACTTTATTGCTCATCATTATCGGTGGCCCTCGCTACCTAGGAATGTCTTTTACTTTGTTTCCTCCTGTACTAATTGTGCCATAAACAAGACCTTTGCCGGTGCCTGACAACACATTGTACTACTATCTGGTTAGTAGTGGATTGTTTCTCTAAAATGGCACATGTTATTCCATTATCGGGCCTCCCCTCAGCTCCTCATCTGGCAGATCTGTTCATCCAACATATCTTTCGTTTACATGGACTACCTCTTCATATTGTTTCTGACCGGAGTGTACAGTTCACGTCTAAATTCTGGAGAGCCCTGTGTAATCTTTTAGATGTGTAGCTGTACTTCTCTTCTGCCTATCACCCACAGTCTAACGGTCAAGTGGAGAGGATCAACCAAATAATAGAGAATTATCTCTGTCATTTTATCTCTGTCCAACATGACAATTGGGTACAGCTCTTGCCTTGGGTCGGTGTTCTAATACTATAACCACACAAGTTAGTCGACTGCTTCCTCTCCGTTTCACAGTATATTGTATACAGTAAGTACTCACGAGTTCCTCTTCCGGTGCCAACTATGTCTCAAGTGCCTGCAGCCAATTCTTTATTCAGGACTTTTCTTCATATCTTGCAGCAGACCAAGTCCGCGATTCTTCAGGCAGTGGATCGCATGAAAGCATATGCCGATAAGAAAAGAAGGGTTCCTTCTCAGTCTCTCCACGGAGTCAAGGTCTGGCTCTCTTCAAAGAATATTCGTCTGAAAAACCCTTCCCACAAATTCGATCCCAGGTTCCTCTGCCCCATTGAGGTGTTACTACAGATAAACCCAGTGTTCTATAAGCTTCGGCTGCCTCCTACTCTCAAAATCCCCAACTCGTTCCATGTGTCCCTCCTAAAGCCTGTGGTCCCGAACCGCTACAGTTAATCTCCTAGTTCTGCAGTGGCTCACAGTGGTTCTTCTTACGTCTTCGAGGTGAAGGAGATTCTGGACTACAAGAGAGTAGTAAGAAAGACATTCTATCTGGTGGACTGGAAAGGATTTGGTCCTGAGGACAGGTCTTGGGAGCTAGAACAGAACGTTAATGCCTGTATCCTCATTAAAAAATTCCACTCATGCTCTGGACCTAAACAGGGGGTGCAAGGGGGGTACTCTAATGGCCACGGTCACGGACCGCCGCCTTCTCTCACCTCTCCGCGACCGCAGACCTCTGACTTCCTGCTTAGACTTTACATTGACTTGTTTGGTCAGCTGCCACTCCGCTATGGCAGAGCGGCCTAGTGGGTACACATACCCCAGAATTTTGAGACCATGGAAGTGATGATATGGCTCCCACAGAGCTCTGATCGCAACATCATCAAGTTACATAGTTACATAGTTACATAGTTAGTACGGCTGAAAAAAGACACATGTCCATCAAGTTCAACCAAGGGACGGGAAAAGGGAAGGAAAAATGTCTACACATAGGAGCTAATATTTTTTTGTTCTAGGAAATTATCTAACCCTTTTTTAAAGCCATCTACTGTCCCTGCTGTGACCAGCTCCTGCGGTAGGCTATTCCATAGATTCACAGTTCTCACAGTAAAGAAGGCTTGTCGCCTCTGCAGCTTGAACCTTTTTTTCTCCAGACGGAGGGAGTGCCCCCTTGTTTTTTGAGGGGGTTTTACATGGAACAGGATTTCACCATATTTTTTGTATGTGCCATTAATATATTTATATAAGTTAATCATGTCCCCCCTTAGTTGTCTTTTTTCAAGGCTAAATAGGTTTAATTTTTTCAATCTTTCCTCATAACTTAAATTCTCCATGCCCCTTATTAGCTTCGTTGCTCTTCTTTGTATTTTTTCCAACTCCAGGGCATCCTTTCTATGAACCGGAGCCCAGAACTGAACTGCATATTCTAGATGAGGCCTCACTAATGCTTTGTAAAGTGGCAATTTTACATCCCTGTCCCGCTAGTCCATGCCTCTTTTAATACACAACAATATCCTGCTGGCCTTTGAAGCAGCTGATTGACACTGCATGCTGTTATTGAGTTTATGATTTACAAGTACACCCAGATCCTTCTCAACAAGTGAATCCGCCAGTGTAGCTCCCCCTAGGACATATGATGCATGTAGGTTGTTCGTACCCAGATGCATAACTTTACATTTATCTACATTAAACTTCATCTGCCAAGTGGACGCCCAAACACTTAGTTTGTTTAAATCTGCCTGCAATTCATGAACATCTTCCATAGACTGAACTATATTACATAGCTTGGTGTCATCTGCAAAAATAGAAATAGTGCTATTAATCCCATCTTCTATATCATTAATAAATAAGTTGAATAATAGTGGTCCCAGCACTGAACCCTGGGGTACACCACTTATTACCGGGGACCATTCAGAGTAGGAATCATTGACCACAACTCTCTGGATACGGTCCTTGAGCCAATTCTCAATCCAATTACAAACTATATTTTCTAAACCTATAGTCCTTAATTTACCCAGCAGGCGTCTATGGGGGACAGTGTCAAATGCCTTTGCAAAGTCCAAAAACACTAAATCCACAGCGGCCCCTGTGTCTAGGCTTCTGCTCACATCTTCATAAAAAAAGATTAGGTTAGTTTGACAACTTCTGTCCTTAGTAAAACCGTGCTGGCTGTCACTTATAATGCTATTTATTGTCACATAATCCTGTATATAGTCCCTCAATAGCCCCTCAAACATTTTCCCCATGATGGATGTTAAGCTTACTGGTCTATAATTACCCGGGGAAGACCTAGAGCCCTTTTTGAAAATCGGCACCACATTTGCGCTGCGCCAGTCCCTTGGCACTATACCAGTCACTAGAGATTCTCTGAATATTATGAAAAGGGGGACAGAAATAACTGAACTAAGCTCTTTAAGAGCTCTAGGGTGTAACCCATCTGTTCCCGGGGCCTTGTGCACATTTATTTTATTTTATTTAGCTTGGACCATATCTACATTCATCCAATTCAGTATATCAACTGATATATTAACAGCACTTGCACCGGCTACATCAGCTGCTCTTTCTTCTGTTGTATATACAGAGCTAAAGAACCCATTTAGTAACTCTGCCTTTTCTTGATCCCCTGTGATCAACTCGCCATTACCACTATCTAAGGGTCCTACATGTTCAGACCTTGGCTTTTTAGCATTTATATACTTGAAGAATTTTTGGGGATTTGTTTTGTTATCCTTGGCCACCTGCCTTTCATTTTGTATTTTTGCTAATTTTATTACCTTTTTACAGATTTTATTAAAGGGAATGTGTTGCCAGAAAAACATGTTTTTTTAAAAAAAATTAAACATTTAGTGTGTGGGTGATTAAACATTGTTCAAATTTTTTTTATTTTTTTCACGAGTCAGGAAATATTATAAATTATTTCTAATTTATAATACTACCCATTTTTGGTCACTAGATGGAGCTGTTCCCAAAATTGCAGCATTGCAACATTGGGTTAAAAGCCCTCGCTCTAGTGAGCTCTCAGCATCCCCCCTCCTTTATCCTGGCTAGTGCCGGGATAAACGAGGGGTTTGAAAGGTTTAACCTCCTACACTGTGTGTCGCCATTTTTTGAGGTAACCCACAGTGTAGTAGGTTTACATACAGTAGTAAACACACACAAACACTAACATACATTGAAATCTCTTACCTGCTCCTGCCGCCGCGGCTCCCTCCGGCCCGTCCGCTCCGTTTGCTGCCGCTGTTCCATGTGCACAAGTCCGGAAGCCGCGACCGGAAGTAGTAATATTACTGTCCGGCCGCGACTTCCGGTCCACAGGAAAATGGCGCCGGACGGCGCCAATTTCGAATAGGACTGTTTGGGAGCGGCGCATGCGCAGTTCCCACACAGACGCCGTACACGGCAGTCAATGGGACGGGAGCCGTTCGCAGTCCCTATGGGACTGTGGCTGCCGTATTCCATGTCTGTGTGTGTCGTTAATCGACACACACAGAAATGGAACAAAAAATGGCAGCCCCCATAGGGAAGAAAAAGTGTAAAAATAAGAAACAGTAAAACACAAACACACAAATGAATATAAACGTTTTTATTAAAGCACTAACATCTTTAACATATAAAAAAATTATTTGTGATGACACTGTTCCTTTAAGATCTTTATATTTTACAAAGGCTGCAGATGTACCCTCAGATTTGTATTTTTTAAATGCCATTTTTTTGTCGTGTATTGCCCCTTTCACAGAAGGTGTAAGACATGTGGGGTTTAATTTGAGTCGTTTATACTTGTTACCTATAGGAATAAATTTTGCACTATAATAACTCAAAGTAGATTTGAAAATCTCCCAATTATCATTTGTCCCATTATTTGATATTAGTTCTTCCCAGTCTATATCCTGAATTACAGCCTTCATCCTGGGGAAATTGGCTTTCTTAAAATTAATTTTTTTGCCCTCCCAGCCTGCGTTTGTTTTTTACAGTATAGGTAAAATGTAACTATATTATGATCACTGTTACCGAGGTTTTCACGAACATTGACATTCCCAACAAGTTCTGCATTATTAGAAATGACCAGATCCAACAGAGCTTCACCTCTAGTCGGGTCTTCCACAAACTGGCCCATAAAACATTCCTGCAACAGGTTGAGGAAATGTCTCCCCTTTGCAGTTGAAGCTGAACCATGACACCAATTAATATTCCGGAAATTAAAATCTCCCATTATCACTACAGTACCCGCCTGTGCAGCCCGCTCCATCTGTTTATATAGCTGAACTTCCATCTCCTCAGTTATATTGGGGGGTCTATAGATTACACCAAAAGTAATTTTTTCAGTGTTTACCTCCCTTTCTAGTTCCACCCACAAGGTTTCAACCTCCTCACAGTCTTCACCCACTATTGTCTCTTTCACACTCGCCTTTATATCACTTCTCACATACAGACATGCACCACCACCTTTCCTATTTGTCATGTCTTTCCGAAAAAGTGTAAAACCCTGCAGATTTACAGCCCAGTCATGTGAAGAGTCCAGCCATGTTTCAGCAACACCAACTATATCTATATTTTCTTCCAGTATCAAGGCCTCCAGCTCCCCCATTTTGCTTGCTAGACTTCTTCTGGCATTTGTGAACATACACTTTAACTTGCCTGTCAGTTTTTCACTTTTATTATCAGAAATGTGATTTGACATTAATTGGGCCTTTTTATTTACACTGATGTTTTGTAACGAAAGGATCTCCTTATCTTGTTGTCTAGTCCTCTCCCCACATTCTGTTTCTCCCCCCACCAATATAGTCTGACCCCTTTCTAACCTGGCTACCCCTTTTTTTTTCTACATTGACCTCCCTCCTCAGCCCTAGTTTAAATACTCCACCACCCCAGCTAGAATTCTCTCACCCAGCAGAGCGGACCCCCTTCCATTTAGGTGCAAATCATCTGCAGAATACAGTTTGTACCTCAATGAAAAGTCAGCCCAGTGCTCTAGGAACCCAAATCCTTCTCCTCTACACCAAGACTTCAGCCATGCATTTAACTCCCTGAGCTCCCGCTGTCTTTCCTGTGATGCGCATGGCACAGGCAGTATTCCTGAGAATACAACCTTGGAGGTCCTTCCCTTCAGCTTGTAGCCTAGTTCTTTAAAATTATTCTTAAGGCTCCTCCACCTACCATTTATTCTGTCGTTGGTACCGACATGGACCACGACAGCTGGATCATCACCAGCCCCTCCCAGCAATTTGTCCACCCGTTCCACCACATGCCGAACCCTGGCACCAGGGAGACAGCAAACCATTAGGTTGAGGTGGTCTTGGCGACAAATTATTCTATCCGTCTTCCTGATTATAGAATCCCCTACGACTATCAATTGTCTTGGCTTACCTGCATTACCATCCCGCCGACTACTAGCTGGGCTGTTCTCGCGGCTGTTAGGGAGATCAGTATCCACTAGGGCTGCCATTTCTGAGACTGACACCCTCGCATCATCACCCAACTTGGCAATTTTGCCTGGAATGTCAGAAACCGGATCGGCCTTCCTTTTCTTTGACCCCTTTCTACTGCCCCTAACTACATTAACCCAGCTACTTACCTGATCCTGCTCACCCATGTCTTCACCCTCCAGTTCTAACCCACTAACTGCATGCTCCGTGAGCAGCAAGCTCAGCTCAAGATTGTCTATCCTCCCCAGTGTTGCATTCTGCTCCTCCAGATCTCTAATACGAGCTTCCAGGTGACCAACATGCTCACATCTGCCACAGAGGTATTCACCCTGGAACTCCTGCTCCAATCGTGCATACATATGGCAAACTGTGCACTGAAGAAAACCTCCAATCTTGCTATCCAAGTCTGTCTGGAATTACATAAAGGGACAGAAGGATTTGAGGAAGCCTACATCCACAGCAGATCTGTGGTTAGTTCTGCAAGATGTTTGGAATAACCTCCCTGCCGATTTCCTTCAAAAACTGTGTGCAAGTGTACCTAGCAGAATTTATGGTGTTTTGAAGGCAAAGGGTAGTCACACCAAATATTGATTTGATTTAGAATTCTCTTCTGTTCATTCACTTTGCATTTTGTTCATTGATAGAAATAAAATATCAACACTTCTATTTTTGAAAGCATTCTTACTTTGCTAAATAAAACTTTTGCACAGTGCTGTATATGTGTATAACTATATATATATATATATATATATATATATATATATATATACATATATATAGCAGACAAATGTGTATATATATATATATATATATATATATATATATATACTGTATATATAATGTATATGTATGTGTGTGTATATATGTGTGTATATATGTGTATATATGTAAATATGTGTGTGTGTATATATATATATATATATATATATATAAAAAAGCCTCTACTCACCGCTCCTCCATATTCTCTTGTCCGCAAGGGGCCCTCCCCATATACCCTCAGACTGCCATACCCGTCCTGGTCTGTGCCGTGGGGCATAAAAAGTTCTGACGTCGGGCAGCATCAGAATATTGTATGTGATGCAGCATACAAACTCCAGCATCAGGACATTATGTACTGTGTCGCATATAACGTCCTGACACAACTCAGTATTAGGACCTTGTATGCAGCATGGCACAGACTGCCTAATTTGACAGCCTGAGGGGATCCGGGGAAGGCCCCATGCGACCATGATCATTATGCCACTACCCAGGGCCAAACTTTGTCAAAAAACAGCCCTGGTTGGGCTCCCAGATTCAATTCCACTGGTGGGCTTTAGGAACCCCAGTTCAACACTGCTTCAGAGAACATGTTTCTACTTCTCCAGTGTACAGTGTTGGTGGGATTTACACCACTCCAGTCATCATTTGGCATTGCCCATGGTGATCTTAACCTTGTGTGTTGCTGCTCGACCATAAAAATCCATCTGCCAACACACAGTTCTTATGCTGATGTCAACTCCAGAGGCAGTTTCGAACTCTCTAAACAACATACACTTCAGCAGTCCTGCTCTGTGAGTTTGAATGGTCTTTGAGGCTGAGCTGTTGTCACTCCTAGACACATACACTTAAAAATAATAGCACTAACAGTTGACCTGGGCACATGTAGCAGATGAGAAATTTCACATACTGACTTGGTGAAACGGTGGCATCCTATGACAGTAAAGATGACTATGCAGCAATTTTTTGTCTTCATTTAAAGGGGTTGTCCACTTTTGATAAACAATACAGCAATACCTAATAAATATTTATTAAAGTATTTTTAAAATATACTTACTGTCTTCTAATTCCGTCTAGTGTCACGTGACTCCGTAACGTCTGAATTTTATCTTCCGCTGATGTCTTGTTCGGTCTTCTTCAATCCTGACTCCCGGACTTAGCTCCCCTTCCATTCTTCTTGCTTCTTGTCTTCTGAATGATGTCTTCTTCCCCTTGCGCCAACACCTACAATATGTGTTTGAGGCATCCTAAGCCCCCTCAATACCCGCCCTGTTCTATCTTAGATTACGTCTCAATGCGAGCACTATTTTCATTCATGTGATTCCTTAGTTCCCGCGTGCCCTGCAAAGATGGTATCTCCAGTGATAATAGCACTGAGGAATATAACATTCATGTTATTCTTCAGTGCCATTATCACTGTAGAAACCATCTTTGCGGGGCGCGCTGGCACTGAGGGATAACATGAATGAAAATAAAATAGTGCTCGCATTGAGACGTAATCTAAGAAAGAATGGGGCAGGTATTGAGGAGGCTTAGGATGCCTCAAACACAGGCGCAATGTACAGACTTTTAATGCGACTTGCGCAATGAAATCGCTTTCATTGCGCATGTGCAAAATATTGTAAACACACCACTATATAAATAATACAGAGTAAAGCTGATTTAAATAGATAAAATTGTTTCAACTATAGTCAGGGGCCAAAATTACAAGGCAGTATTTTTTATTTTTTTAAAGTAGTTGGAAACTCCTTTAAGTGGTGCTATATAACATGCCTTTTTTGATCTTCTAAAAAATAAGTGGTTGCTAAACAAATGCAATAAACACAGTTTAAAAAGTTATGCAAAAAAATGATTATTATAGTTTTCCATTTCCCAGTGGTGTGATTGTGTTGTTTTTTTCCCCATTTATTTAAATATACTGATCTTACGGATCAGTGCATGGAGGAGATATAGGGGACTGTTTAGTAGTTGTTCAACCACCACACAGCTCTCTTTATAATCAGGCAACCAATCAAGAGGAGAGCTCAGGAAGTCTGCGCCGATGCAGATTTGCCTTGAGTAGAGCAGTTTTTAAGCCAAGCAATCATGGGGACCTGTTTGTGGCTAGAAGGACATCTATATAGTGAGCCTATAGACATACTGCATCTGACAAAATTATATTTCAGAAACAGAGTACCAGATATATTTTTTATATTTAGATCTTACAAAAAAAGCGCTTTACAGTGTTTTCAGAACTGTCAAATTAACATTTGTAGATTTTTTTTTATATACAGTCTTTATATCACATAACGTTATGTGATGAACAAACTCTCCCAGGTAATTCTGTACATAGCTTGTTTATTGTGGTATTATTTAAATTATTCACAACCAAGTGACCCACTGTTACCATCTGCAATTATTATATGCAAATATTATTATATATTAATGTACTTCTAATTATGAAATTTGCTTAATCTTATTTAACTTTAAACAGTTGGTATATTTTTAGAAAGTAATTATCGTTATATAGTATACCGGAGGATAAAAAGTCAAATCTTTCAAGGTGACACAGTCCTTTCCCTCACTGTGGGTTAATGAAGAGCAAGATTTAGAAAATTAGTAAAACAAGAATATCTCACATAGAAAATGGTTTATACGCTGTTGTTATTCAAATCCAGAGCAAATGGGACATTATAAGGAATTCTTCCTAGAGAACTGCTATAGCACATAAAATTACTTTTTAAAATAAAATATTTAAAATGGCAAATAAGCTATATATTGCCTTAAAAACAAAAGCACCAAAAATATATTAGTTTAACCCCTGAAGGACACAACCTGTTTTGGCCTTAAAGTGTACCTGAATTCTATGCAGAACAGAGGCTGAGGGGGAGACACCACATTAACATGCGTGCTCCTGAGCTTCCTCACGCTAGGCCCTATTCACATCACTGCTCTCTACGTCACTGTTCATATATGGATAGTGATGTCCGAAGCAGAGCTGAAGTCCAGGGCTGAGCGCTAGTAGAGGCTCTGCTCCGGTACACTGGCTCTGTGGATGCCTCTAACATCACTGTCGATATATAGACAGTGATGTCCTGAGCAGAGGTGAAATCCCGGGCAGAGCACTTATAGAAGCTCTGCTTCGGTACTCTGGCTCTGTGGAAGCTTCTAACATCACTGACCATATATAGACAGTGATGTCAGGGGCAACCCCAGAGCCGGAGTCCTGGGCAGAGCACTATTAGCTTCCCAATATCTGGAGTTCCCGAAACTGAGCAACTTCAAGCACTCTGCCTGGGACTCCTCTTCTCCTGACTTCACTGTCCATATATGGACAGTGATGTCAGGGGCAACCCCAGAGCAGAAGTCCCGGGGAGAGCACTATTAGTGCTTTGCCTGGGACTCCTGCTCTGCACCTGACGTCTCTATCCATATATGAACAGTGATGTCAGAAGGAGAGGAGTCCCAGGCAGAGCGCTTGATGCGGCTCTGTTTTAGGACTCCGGCTATGGGGAAGCCCCTGACATCACTGTCCATATATGGACAGTGATGTCAGGAGCAGAGCAGGAGTCCCAGGCAGAGCGCTTGAAGCGGCTCTGTTTTGGGACTCCGGCAATGTGGAAGCTTCTAACATCACTGTCCATATATAGACAGTGATGTAAGGGACTTCCCCATAGCCAGAGTACCGAAACAGAGCCGCTTGAAGCGCTCTGCTTGGGACTCCTTCTCTTCTCCTGGCATCACTGTCCATATATGGACAGTGATGTCAAGGACAACCCAGAGCCGCAGTCCCGGGCTCTGCATGGGACTCCTGCTCGGCTCCTAACATCACTGTCCATATATGGACAGTGAAGCCGGGAGCTTTCACAGGGCCGGAGTGACCCAACAATCACACATGATTGGATTATATATAGGGCCCAGCTCGAGGACATTGCGGCTCCAGCGCTGGACCCAGGAAAGGTAAGAATAATAATTGTTTTGCTTCTTTATGTGTTACTAATTATTTTTGTGTGTTTGTGTTTTTTTACAAATTTGGTTGTTGAACTACTTCGGATTCGAGGACTACTTCAATGACAGCTTTTTTTATTATCAATATAATGGATAGTGGGGATTGTGTTTTTTTATTTCAATAAAATATTTTTTCTATGTGCTTGTACTTTTTTAAACTTTATTATTAACGCCTTAGTAATGGTCGTTGGCTGATTGACAACCTCCATTACTAAGGCGGGGCTTAATGTTAGCAGGGGTACTGGGAAGCGCCGGGTTACGAACCAGTACCCGACCATCTGCAGTGACAGTAGCAGTAGGCTGTGGAAGGCCAAAAACAGTGGTACCTACCACCCTGGTAATGCTGCCTGCAGCTGCTGTATTGTATCTGGCTGGTTATGAAAATTGGGGGGGACCCCACATCGTTCTTTCCAATTTTTTTTTTTTTTTTTTTTTTTTTTAAATGACGTGGGGTCTTCCCCATTTTTCATACAGATACAATAAAGCAGCAGCAGCCTAGCATTACCAGGGTGGGAAGGGCCACTGTATTTGGCCTTTCCCAGCCTGTTAATACCAGCCTGCGGTCACCCCCTTGCCCGACCATCACTACAGATGGTCAAGTACTGAATTGTACCCGGCTCTTCCCAGCACCCCTGGTGGTGATGGGTACCGGGGTAATAAAGGGGGTTAGTGTTAGCCTCTGTACGGGCTAACACTAAGCCCCGCCTTAGCAATGGACGCTGTCAATCAGCCGGTGGCCATTACTAAGGCGGTAGTAATAATGTTTAAAAAAAAAACACAAAGACATAGAAAAAATATTGTATTGAAATAAAAAAAAAAAAACACACAACCCTCATTAACCATTTTATTGATAATAAAAAAAGCCGTCATCTAAGTAGTCCTGGAATCCGACGTAGTCCAATGACGGAACCTGTAAGAAAACACACAAAAAACTATTAGTAACACATGTGTTAGGCTTAGATACAGGGCCCATGTGTTATACTATCTGTGGGACCCTGTATCTAAGCCTACCACAAGGTAGGCTTAGATACAGGGTCCAGCTGACAGTAATCTCATACAGTAATACAGGGCCCATAAGACAGGATCACACATGGGCAATGTACCCAAGCCTACAATGTGATTGGCTTAGATACAAGGCCCAGCAGACAGCATGACACAATCTGTGATCCTGTCTCGGGGGCCCTCTAACCCTGGTACATCGTAGGCTTAAAGGACTTGTCCAGCCCCTAAACATTGATGGCCTATCCTCAGGATAGGCCATCAATAGCTGATGGGTCAGGGTCCGACCCCCGTGAGCACGCCAATGAGCTGTTTTGAAGGGGCCGCAGCACTCGTACGAGAGATGCTTCCCCTTCATTTCCCTTACTCGCTCACACTGCTAATCGCCGACACGGATTGACAGTGAGACCGGAATGAAGGGGAAGCAGCTCTGGTACGAGTGCTGCGGCCCCTTCAAAACAGCTGATTGGCCGGCTCCTGTGAGTCGGACCCCGCCAATAAGCTTCAGCAGACAGGGATATTAATCTTACTCTCCTCTTCTGCCAGGCGGAAGCTCTGTCCTGACTCCATCCATCACGATGTTGTGTGCGGCGCATAGTGTTGTGACGTCAGGACCTCCGCTGCGATTCAGGAACCAGGAAGGTAAGTACTGTCAGTTACTATAGTAACATGGGCCCGCGGGCCGAGTTACTATAGTAACTTTTTATTGATGTGGTGCGGGGGGCTGCGGGCCCCCCACGCTTCGGGGCCCGGCCACAATTGCGACCGCTGCGACCCCTATAGCTACGCCACTGCCTAATACTCTACAATACATCAATATATATGATATATATATGATATGTGCATAACACAAAACAATTGCAACCTAGATATAAAAATATATTAAAATCTATCTATCTATCTATCTATCTATCTATCTATCTATCTATCTATCTATCTATCTATCTATCTATCTATCTATCTATCTATCTATCTATCTATCTATCATATTGATATATAGTATAGTTCTAGGCTGGGGTTACATGGTGACTTTGGCCACGACACTGGTCCCATGGCCAAAAATCGCTTTGTCCAGTAGCCTACATCGCAACTAAAATTACCACGTCCACATTCACTGTCATTACTTGCCTTGTAGGCTACGGAACAAGTTGCCATGTAGCACCAGCCTAAAACAATACTATATATCAAGATAGATAGATGATAGATTGATAGATGATAGATAGATAGATAGATAGATAGATAGATAGATAGATAGATAGATAGATAGATAGATAGATAGATAGATAGATAGATAGATAGATAGATAGATAGATAGATATTCAAAAGACAGGCAGTATTCCACATCTTAGGTTTCAAGTGAAAAAAAGGAATTTATTCATCCATATGGCAAAGTGTGACGTTTCAGCCCCAGCATGGGCCTTTCTCAAGCTTGAGAAAGTACCATGCTGGTGCTGAAATGTTGCACTTGGCCATATGGGTGAATAAATTCCTTTTTTTCACTTGAAATGTGAGATTTGGAGTGCTGGCTGTCTTTTGAATGTCTAAATTGTGGGACTAGAAGTCGCAGTCTTGAGGCTTGCACACACAAACCTTTTGAAAAGGACTTTTCTTTTCGGTGCTGCTCTTCTTTGTATGGATAGATAGATAGATAGATAGATAGATAGATAGATAGATAGATAGATAGATAGATAGATAGATAGATAGATAGATAGATAGATAGATAGATAGATAGATAGATAGATAGATAGATAGATAGATAGATAGATGATAGCAGAATTCCCAAAAATATACCTGATGCGCAAATAACATCAATACACAACGAAATAACAAATATAAATCTTTATTATCCCATTAGGGAAAAATTACCCACAAATTACATACATTTAAAACACAGATAGTTAAAAACACCCTGGATTGGAATGTCCACATAATCCATAATAATAACTATGTGATAATGCAGTAGTGTAGTAATACAGAGTATCGCCTGAAGCACTCCAGCATGTCAGGGTGAAAACCCAAAAGATGAAGGGCTTTAACCCATATAAGAGCAGCGACATTTCGGCCAATGCAACTGTCTTTTCAAGCAAGCATAAAGTGCAAGGATCACATATTTATACAGGTCAGCCAATAAGGCTGATTGGATTGTAATCACACAAAAGTTTAAGGAAAAAATTGTTATATAAACATAAGTGCCCCAATAAAGTGCACCTGTGCAAAGTTTTATACTCACCAGTCCGACTCACTGGAAATACTCCATAGGAAGGGCAAGATTGCTGCAGCGACATTTTATTGTAGGAATGACGTAAAAATGCCCGACAATAAAATGTTGCTGCTGAAATCCTGCCCTCCCTATGATGCTGCTTGCTCTTAATAGAATATAGTGAGACACGTTTTCCCTCATCAAACATGGCGTCAGTTATACTCAGATAGACTGTGCGCATGCGGGTTATCAAACAGAGTGATCAGACCCAGGATGACACAGTTAACTCTTTTGCATCTGCTCAGTTGGGGTTTAGAACACCGGTTATATGTAATTCTATGCTTTATTGACATGGGGACGTATTTTCAGTGAGTCTAACTAGTGCATTTAAAACTTTGCACAGGTGCACTTTATTGGGGCACTTATTGATTTATGTATTTTGTATGTATACCTATGTAAGCTTATACACAATAGATAACTGAATTCATACAATTCACTTTATACTCAATGTATGTGAACACAACTGTTTTTTAGATGTTTATATAACAATATTTTCCTGAAAAAGGCAGTTGCATCTGCCAAAACATCGCTGCTCTTTTATGGATTAAAGTCCTTCATCTTTTGGGTTTTCACCCTGACATCCTGGAGTGCTGCCCATTTTTTTGCTTTGTGAATAATAGGACATAGCCTGTGTTGTTAGACGTGCACTTATCCCATACTTGCTTTGTTGTATGGTGCTGCTCTGGACTTTCTTTTATTATAGATAGATAGATAGATAGATAGATAGATAGATAGATAGATAGATAGATAGATAGATAGATAGATAGATAGATAGATAGATAGATAGATAGATAGATAGATAGATAGATAGATAGATAGATAGATTTCAAAAGTGAAATAAGTTTTATTCACCCATACGTGAATGCAATGTTTCAGCCTGCATGGGCCTTTCTCAAACATTTCAGACAATGTGTGCAACAAGTTTAAATAAAACATGACATGTAATTACATGATTAGAACAATTTAATAAAACATATGTGCCAACTACTGTCAATAAGAGTCTTTTAACAAGTGTACCTGTATAGCAGTCCTGATAGACACGTGACATAGCAGGTACTTGGCGTAGTAGACACTCTGGCACAGATAGCACGTGGCACAAATGAAACTCGGCACAGATGACACTCAAAGTGACAGATGACAGTTAGCGACGCAGGTGACACTCAGCGTTACAGATGACACATTAGCGAGGCAGATGATGATGAACACGACTCCAACAGTAGCCTTCACTCTGGAAAAAACACAGCAATAGGATATAGGATAGGGGAACAGGATACAATTAAGGGACCATTTGCTTAGACTAACATGGGAAGACAACAACAATGCTCAGGCTAGGAGGGGAAGGGCAAAGTGCTTTATATAATCCAGGGTGATCTGAGGATTGGGTAGGAAACACATTATTGGTGCGCGCTGGCCCTTTAAGGCTGGGGACAAGGCATCTCCTGGAACTCCCGCCAGCCAGCAAGTTCCTTGTATCCTGCGGTCGCGGCTGCCGGTAAGTACGATGAGCCGACGGTCAGCTACAACAAGCACAACAGATAGATAGTAAGATATGAGATACATAGAAGGATTGATACATAGATATAGATAGATAGATAGATAGATAGATAGATAGATAGATAGATAGATAGATAGATAGATAGATAGATAGATAGATAGATAGATAGATAGATAGATAGATAGATAGATAGATAGTGTCACGTTGGTTACGTGGACCCACTGAGCCGTACCTACTTGACGGTATGGCAGCTGGCCAACAGGACACAGGTCACAGTCTATAGTTCAATACTCCAAGGTATAAGCAAAGTAGAAAAAGTAGAAAAAGGTGCTTTATTGGTCCATAAAAAACACGACGTTTCAGTTTAACGCAGGAGCCTTTCTCAAGTGATAGATTTCTCGATTTGTAGATAGATAGATAGATAGATAGATAGATAGATAGATAGATAGATAGATAGATAGATAGATAGATAGATAGATAGATAGATAGATAGATAGATAGATAGATAGATATGAACGTGCTGGTCCCGCTTCCAACTGTATCTGCCTTGCTTCATCATTCACTGTGCTACTAAATAATGTATTTACAAAGACACACATACACACATACTGGAACTTATACACACACAAACGCAGAGACAGAGATTTGGGCTGGGAAAATAGGAAATTATATTTTTTCCAATAAGGTGTAGTTTTAGTAAAAAAAAACCTTTTTTTCCAAGTACGGAAATACTCTATATGTTGCTGTAAACTCCTATTTGGGCAAACAGCAGTGCTTAAAAATGAAGGAGCGCCATTTGGCTTTTTTAGTGCAGATTTTGCTGGATTGTTGTTCGGGCGCCATGTCGCATTTCCCGGAGGTACTAGTATAGTGAAAACCCCTGAGAAGTGACCCCTTAATGGAAACCCCTCAAGGCATTTATCAGGGAGTGTAGTGAGCATTTTAACCCCATAGATATTTTTTAGAAATGAATGCGCAGTGAATAGTCTCAAGTGAAAATTGCAATTTTTTCACTGATATGCCATTTGAGTGCCCAAAATTTTGTGCCCAGCCTCTGCCACTGGAGAAACACACACTATAAATTGTTAAGCGACCACTTATGTAGACATAAACTGCTGTTTAGGCACACTATAAGTTTCAGATAGGAGCGTGTGCCATTGGGCTCCTGGAGCACGGATTTTGAAGTACATCAGAGCATAATAAGGTTGTATAATAATTAGGTAAAACAATAATAAAAAATAATGATAACCTTGATAACCAACTCTTGAAACTGAAGGAATATTCCCCTCTGGCCTGCTCATCAGAATGAATTTTTATCCCTTACAAGAGTCATACCTTTTATTATTTTTCCATTAATAAAGCCGTATGGGGGATTTTCTTGGTGAGGCTTTCTTTGTGAGACGAGCTGTAGTTTTTATTGATACCATTTTAGGGAAGCATACGACTTTTTAGTCCGTTTTTATTCCATTTTAAAGAAGGCGAGTTGAGAAAAAAAATAACAATTCTAATGTTTTTTTTTTTTTCACCACACGGTATAAATGACATGTTAGCTTTATTCTGTGAGTCAGTACAATTACAGAGAGACAAAACATATAGTTTTTATGTTTTACAGTTTTTGCCCAATAAAATCACTTTTTCTCAAATTCTCATATACTAAGAGCTATACGGTTTTTTTTTCCGACAAGAAAGCTATGTGAGGGCTTGTTTTTCCGGGACAGACTGTAGATTGTCTTGGTACTATTTTGGGGTACCGGCAACTTTTTGTTTTGTCCAACTGCCTGATCACTGTTATAATTCAACTACTTATGGAGTGAAATGTATTAGAACTGTCAGATTTACACTGACAGGAAGCCTATTAGGCTTTTGTAGATGGTAGACCTGGTGGTCATTGTTAGACCTCCGGTTGCCATAGCAACCATCGGCACCCCCAAGATTGCTTTACGGGGGGTCGATGGGCTATTACCACTTAGATGTTGACCGCGGCATCTAAGGGGTTAAGTGGCTGGGATCGGAGTTAACTACAATCCCAGCGATTACAGCAGAGTGCCAGCTGTAATATACAGCTGACACCCACTGGGGATGGTGCGGGCACAACTTCCTAACCCGCACCATCACCGCACGATTTGTGGGAAGCACTTCCCGATAGCATTGTAACTGTTGCTTGCTCTCAATGTGCTTGCTGGATTAAGTGGCTTGTATATCAAGTGGAGTTATTAAACCGAATTGGGTTGCTGTGTTCCTGTGTGTGATACTGTGTGTGATAAATTAATAGAGTGCTTGGAAATAGAAGCTAGTGAAACGGACATGTAACGTCCGTGGTCGTTACAGCCATCTACCCTGGACGATCTCAATCTTCTGGCTGCCCGGATTGACATAAGGATCCGAGAACGGTTACGAGAGGCTCCTCGGGAGAGAGGACTCCCTAGTCCGGCTCTCATATTTCAGCAACCCCTGCTGTTCTCATCTGCTGTTCCACCTAAGGAGTCTTTGAAGATGGACCATCTCAAACTCTTTATCCAGGAGAGACAACACAGACACACCTCGGGACTCTATCTGTATTGTGGCCTCGGAGGCCATCTTCTGCGTCTGTGTCCCCAAAAGCCAGAGAATTTAGGGTTGTTTGGAGAGACAACTCTGGGTGAGGAGGGACTTTCTTCCAAGTTGTCCATCCCCGTGACCATAGTGTCCAGCGAGAGAACGCACCGAGTCTCTGCCTATCTGGACTCTGGATTTGCAGCTAACTTCACTCCTGGTGGATCTTCTCCAGTTGCCCACAACCCATCTGGAGAGGCCTATGATTGTTGCCTCAGTGAATGGACTGCCTCTGCCAGACTTAATTGTAGCTGTGACCAAACCACTGACACTCCAAGTGGTAGCCTTTCATTCCGAGATCTTCTCTTTTTTTGTCCTGCCCAGGGCTGTAAACCCGCTACTGTTTGGTCTGCCCTGGCTCCAACTACATGCCCCAGTTCTGGACTGGAATTCTGGAGGGTTCTCCAGTAGGGCTCCGAGTGCCTCAACCGTTGCCTGGGTCAAATCCATCTGGCCCAGTCTCCCCAGTCTCGGTCATCGGTCTGTCTCAGTCACAGGATTGCCTTCTCACTGCTTTCAGTTTGCGGATGTCTTCAGCAAGAGGGAGATGCCCCCACACCGGGCGTATGACTGCCCTATTGAACTGGTTCCTGACGCGTCCCTTCCCTGTGGAAGGGTATACTCTCTCTCCTTGCCAGAAACTCAGTCTATGTCTGCCTATATTACGGAGAATTTGGAGAGGGGTTTCATACGGAAATCATTCGACAAGAAGAAGGACGAATCCCTTCGACCCTGCATCAACTACCGGGGTCTTAACCAGATCACTGTAAAAAACAAAGATATCTGTTGCCATTAATTTCAGAACTGTTTGATCGCATACGAGGAGCCAAAATTTTCTCTAAACTAGACCTGCGTGGGGCTTACAACCTAATCCGGATTCCAGGGGTGATGAACGGAAGACGGCATTTAACACTCGAGCCGGGCACTATGAATACCTGGTAATGCCCTTCGGTCTGTGTAACGCTCCCGCGGTCTTCCAAGAGTTCGTCAATGACGTCTTCCGAGATCTCCTCTATGTCTGTGTTGTGGTCTATCTTGATGACATTCTGATTTTTTCCCCAGATCCAGTGACTCATCAGAGACATAGCTGTATATCCACAGAGAAAAAAGGACCAAAAGGCGCTGCTCGTAGAAATGTCAGATAGACTAATTATAAATAAACGTATTTATTGTAGGGAAAGGGCTACGCGTTTCAACGCCGGATCGGCGTCTTCATCAAGCCAATATATACAGTGCGATACAAGCACGTTTATATACATAAGGAAGTGAAAGCACATTGGCTTGGAAACATAGAAAAAAACCGCCAACAAGGGCGGGTCAGAGGTCAGACAAAACATATTATACAAACGTTTCATCAATTATGAGTACACAATATGCTAAAACATATATATATTAAAAGGCCAATAGGCCTTTAAATAAAACATATATCTATAAAAAAGCCTTTAGACAGAAAAATGTTGACAGTTCGGATAGTAGCTACGAAGCGGACAAACCATATATATTTTTATATAAAACTTGATAAAAGTAGTAAAAAATATATATAAATACTCACATATTGCCTGATGTCGAGGGGAGATAAGAGGTCAATCCAAAAGGGAAAAAAATAGAACCATATTTTGTTGCGAGGAGAATAAGGAGGGGTCCCTAGGTTACTATGAAAACAAACAGATATATACGATCGCCGGTTTAGAACAGAGCGACTAATGGACCGCAAGGTGGAACGCAAGCAGTTCATCACGTGGGTCATGAACCGCACGTTGGACCGCAAGCTTACATGGATCTTGGAGCGATAACCAGAGCAAGACACGTAAGTAATTAAACGTAATAAAACTTAATGCTTAATAACATTAATAATGTATACGTTTCAGAATGTGACAATAGTTAAATTATGAGAATTTCAAAAAACAATATAATAAAAAATTCCGATATAATAAAAAGTTCGAAATAAAATGTAAAAAGTCTGGTAGCGTTATTTTGTTTTTATCTTATGTACATAAAGAATGCATCTGAAGGGTGAGCATAACATATATTATAATCACTTTAATCTAGGGACGTTTCTGTGAGATCATTCAGACCGTTAGGATGCAGGGTCTCAAGTTTGAAAATCCAAAAATTCTCTCTTTGTTTTAGTCTTATGAATCTATCAGGTATATCGACTGGGATCTGTTCAATTGGGGTCACAACTATGTCATCAAACTTACAATTATGTTTATGCGCACAATGACGTGACACACTATGTTTTAGAAAGCCCTGCCTGGTATTAGATCTGTGCTTATTAACACGGCTTCTTAGCGTTTGAGTGGTACGGCCTACATATTGCAGGTTACATGTACACTGCAATAGATACACCACATAAGTACTACCGCAATCTAAGTGACTTTCAATAGGAAAATTTTCGCTGGTTTTTAATGAGAGAAATTGTGTTGATTTATTCGAAATATTTTTGCAGCATAGGCACCTAATGTGACCACATGAGAATGAACCATTTTTCAGTAAAAGATCCACAGCCTTCTGTTTATTACTATGCAGTTTAGTAGGAGCTATTAGGCTATGTTCACACGGGGTATTTTGCCGAGTTTTTTGACGCGGAAACCGCGTCGCAAAACTCGGCAGAAACGGCCCGAGAACGCCTCCCATTGATTTCAATGGGAGGCGTCGGCGTCTTTTTCCCGCGAGCAGTAAAACTGCCTTGCGGGAAAAAGAAGCGACATGCCCTATCTTCGGGCGCTTCCGCCTCCGACCTCCCATTGACTTCAATGGGAGGCAGGAGAAAGCGTATATCTCGCTGTTTTATGCCCGCGGCGCTCAATGGCCGCGGGCGAAAAACGGCGCGATAATTGCCGCGAAAATCGGCGTGCAGGGAGAGGAATATCTGCCTCAAAGTTCCAAACAGAATTTTGAGGCAGATATTCCTCCCCCAAAATACTCCGTGTGAACATAGCCTTAGATTCCTCAGTGTTTTTGCTCTTCGAAAGGTAATTAGTGGTTTCACAGGGAGTATTAATTTTAAAAAAGGATCATTTGTTAGAATGTGCCAATGTCGTTTAAAAATGGACATAATATTTTTGCTACTTTTATTAAAAGATGTAATAAAATTCCCATTATATTCACTATGTTTAGTTTTAGCGGGTGCTATTTTCTCAATACATTCTAGTTGGGTCATACCCCTTGCTCTTATCTCTGCACCCTTGATTAAACTCCTAGGGAAACCTTTTTCTACAAACCTCTTATTAAGAATAGTACACTCTCTATTAAAGCTAAAATCATCAGAACAATTTTTCCTTATTCTACGATATTGCCCAAACGGGAAATTTTTCAGCCATGGTGTATGATGCGCACTTTTAAAATCCAAATAACTGTTTACATCAACACTTTTAAAATGAGTACTAGTAGAGAAATGATCCTTATTATTTTTAATCATTATATCTAAAAAATCAATAGTAGTGGCTGAGTATGTGTGCGTGAATGTAAGGCCAAAAGTATTATTGTTTAAGAAATCTATAAAAGCATTGGCAGCAGATATATCTCCCCTCCAAATAAAAAACAGATCGTCAATGTAGCGTTTATAAAAGACAATGTTTTTTGTGAAACCATGTTCGTTTAAAATATAGGATTCCTCAAAGGACCCCATATAAAGGTTTTCATAATAGGGTGCAAATCGCGTACCCATTGCACAACCCTTAGTTTGTTTATAAAATTTGTCCTCAAAAGTAAAAACATTGTGTGTTAAAATGAAATCGATACAATCAATAATAAAATTTAGCTGCTTATTTGGAAATCGGGAATCTAATGAGAGGAAAGAGGAGATAGCCTCCATACCCTGTGTATGAGGAATGTTCGTGTATAAAGAAGACACATCTGCAGTAAGGAAACTCAGGTCAGATATATTATATAAGGATTGAAGTTCTAAAAGTTCCTTAATTAGCTGTGTGGAATCCTTAAGATAAGCCAACACGGATCTGCAAACTCTTTCCTTACATACTATGGGTAAGACTACATGCCTGACAGCCTATTATTGATACTGATCGTTCCCTCTGCCTCCCCCCCACCTTCATTAGATGTGTATTTATAGGGGTCATTGGAGGCTACTAGGGTGTTTCAGTTTTGAACCCAGTGTGGCTGAGATATCTTACACAATCGTGATAGGTAATCTGGGTGGTTTGTAGTCGATCCATTATTTCTGTTTAGTCAGTACTTTCCCTGTTGTGCTCTTAAATACCGCAGTGGTTTTACTAGAGTCCTAAAACCTATTTGATAATGGACTAGTGTGATAATGGACTGAAACACCGGCCTCTGAAGCAAAGGAGCACCTAGTGGATTTTGGGCCTCCTTATTTTTAGAATATATTTTAGGCACCTTGTCAGGTTTGAAAAGGTCAAAAGTTACCCCATTTTGGAAACTACACCCCTCAGGGAATTTATCTAGGTGCATAGTTAGCATTTTGACCACACAGGTTTTTCGCTAAATTTATTAGAATTAGTCTGTAAAAATGAAAATCTACTTTTTTCTGAAAAAACATAGAAATTTTTAATATTTACAAGAAATAATAAAGAAAATGCACCCCAACATATGTAAAGCAATGTCTCCCGATTACGGTAATATCCCATATGTGGTAATATACTGCTGATTGGACCCACAGCAAGGCTCAGAAGGGAAGGAGCGCTATTTGGATTTTGGAGCATGGATTTTGCTGGATTAGTTTTCGGTTCCATGTCGCGTTTGCAACCCCCTGGAGGGACCAAAACAGGGGAATCCCTCCAAAAGTGACCCCATTTTGGAAACTACACCTATCAAGGAATTTTTCTAGGGGTATAGTTAGCATTTTGACCACACAGGTTTTTCGCTAAATATATTGGAATTAGTCTGTAAAAATTAAAATCTACTTTTTTTCTGAAAAAACATAGAAATTTCTAATATTTACAAGGAATAATGAAGAAAATCACCCCAACATTTGTAAAGCAATGTCTACGGATTACAGCAATATCCCATATGTGGTAATAAACTGCTGATTGGACCCACAGCAGGGCTCAGAAGGGAAGGAGTGCCATTTGGATTTTGGAGCACGGATTTTGCTGGATTGGTTTTCGGTGCCATGTCGCGTTTGCAACGTCATGGAGAGACCAAAACAGTGGAAACCCCCCTAAAGTGACCCCATTTTGGAAACTACACCTATCAAGGAATTTATCTAGGGGTATAGTTAGCATTTTGACCACACAGGTTTTTTTCAGAATTTAGTGGAATTAGGCAGTGAAAATGAAAATCAACTTTTTTTCTGAAAAAGCATAGAAATGTTACATTTTTACAAGGAATAAAGGAAAAAAAGAACCACAAAATTTGTAAAGCAGTTTCTCCTGATTACGGCAATACCCCAAATGTGGTAATAAACTGCTGATTGGACCCATGGCAGCGCTCAGAAGGGAAGTAGCGCCATTTGGATTTTGGAGCACGGATTTTGATGGATTGTTTTTCGGTGCCATGCCGCCTTTGCAACGCCCTGGAGAGACCAAAACAGTGGAAGCCCACCAAGTTACCCCATTTTGGAAACCCCCCTCAAGGAATTTTTCTAGGCGTATAGTGAGCATTTAGACTCCACGGGTCTTTTGCAGAATTTATTAGAATTAGGCGGAGAAAATTAATATCACAATTTTTTTCCACTAAAATGTTGAATTTTCTCATTTTCACAAGGGATAAAGGAGAAATAAACGACCAATTTTTATAAAGCAATTTCTGCCGGGTACGGAAATACCCCACATGTGGTCATACATTTTTTTCATTAGAAATGAATTAACCCTTTCAGGACTGATCCATTTTTTGCTTTCTTATTTTCGTTTTTCTCTACCCGCCTTCCAAGAGCCATAACTTTTTTCTTTTTCCGTCAGTAGAGTGGTGTAAGGGCTTATTTCTTGCGGGAGGAATTGTAGTTTCTATTGATACCATTTAAAGCGCCGTAAAAAGTACTGGGAAACTGAAAAAAAATGGGAAAATATAGTAATATTGGAAAAAAATCTGATTCCATTTTTTGGGGTTTTCGTTTTTAGAGCTTTCGCCGTGCGATAAAAACGAAAACTACAGCGATTTTGGCGGTTTAAATTATTTACGTTTTTTACGGTGTTCACCATGCGAGTTAAATAATGGTATATTGTAATAGTTCGGCCTTTTACGGACGTAGCGATATCAATTCGATTTATTTTTTTACATTACTTTTGAAGGAAAATGGGAAAAGGTTTTTTTTTTTAACTTTTCTTTCTCACTACTAATAACTTTAATTCTTCTACACATTTTATTAGTCCCCTTAGGGGACTTGTACCAGCGATCATTGGATCGCGGGTACAATATGCTGCAATACTAATGTATCGCAGCATATTGTTATTCTTACAGGCTTCTGTAACCGCACGATCGCTGTTCCTGTCCGTTAGTCCTAAGTGTCAGCTGTAATACACAGCCGACACCCGCAGCGTATGGAGCGGGCTCAGCACGTGAGCCCGCTCCATACATCACCCCCGCACCATGACGTGCTATTAAGTCATTGTGCTCAAAGGGGTTAATGCACAGCGGATGGTGTGAATATTGCAATTTTGCACTGATGTGCCATTTTAGTGCATAATATGTTGTGCCCAGTTTGTGCCACTGAAGACAAATACCTCATAAAACGTTAAGCGGGTTCTCCCGGGTATGGCGATGCCATATATGTGGGAGCAAACTGCTGTTTGGGGACGCTGCAAGGCTCAGAAGGGAGGGAGCGCCATTTTGTTTTTGGAGCGCAGATTTTGCTTGGTAGTTTTTCTGTTTTGGGTTTCACTGGTATTTCAGTTTATAATGTGGGGGCATATGTAATCTGGGCGGAGTACATCAGGGCATAATAAGAGGGTATAAAAATACGGTAAATAAATAATAATTCATAGATGTGTGGTCAGTGTCGCACTGATAAACGGTGTCGGATGTTACCCGCTTTTAGAAAACACTGCACATTTTGCATCGCCATATTCCTGGGAGCCTGAACGTCTTTATTTTTTCACCACCGGAGCTGCGTGAAAGCTTATTTGTTGCGGGACAATGTGCACTTTTCATTGGTACCTATTTGGGATACATGCAATTTTTTTGATCACTTTTTATTAAAGTTTTTTGCAGGCCGGATGACCAAAAACAAGCAATTCTGACAATGTTTTTTAGTTTATTTTTTGCGGCGTTCACCGTGCACTTTAAATGACCATTATACTTTATTCTGCGGGTCTGTACGATTACGGCGATACCATATGTATATAGGGTTTTTTTTATGTTTTGCAGCGTTTGCGCAATAAAATCTCTTATTTATAAAATAATTTATTTTCTGTCACCATATTCTGAGAGCCGTAATTTTTTTATTTTTCAGTCAAAAAAGCGGTGTAAGGGCTTGTTTTTTGCGGGACGGGTTGTAGTTTTTATCGGTATTATTTTCGGGTACATGCGACTTTTTGATCACTTTTTATTCTCTATTTTAGGAGGGGTGATGACCAAAAAATAGCGATTCTGGTGTAGTTTTTTATTGATTTTTTGTTGGGGTGTTCATCGTGCGGGAAAAATAACATTATAGTTTTATAGTTGGGGTCGTTACGAACGCGGTAATACCAGATATGTGTACTTTTTTTAACGTGTTAATTTTTTTCCTATAATGAAATACTTGTGTATGTGTTTGTGTATATATGGGTGTGTTTGTGTACATATGTTTGTGTGTATATGTGTATATGTTTGTGTATATGTGTGTGTGTGTGTGTTTTTTTTTGGTGTGTTTATGTGTGTGTGTGTGTGTGTGTGTGTGTGTGTGTGTGTGTGTGTTTGTGTATATATGGGTGTGTTGGTGTATATGTGTGTGTGTTTGTGTGTTTGTGTATATATGGGTGTGTTTGTGTATATATGGGTGTGTTTGTGTATATGTTTGTGTGTGTTTGTATATGTGTATGTTTGTGTATATATGGGTTTGTTTGTGTACATGTGTTTGTGTATATGTTTGTGTGTGTGTGTGTATGTTTGTGTATATATGGGTTTGTTTGTGTACATGTGTTTGTGTGTATATGTGTGTGTTTGTGTATATGTTTGTGTGTGTGTTTGTGTGTTTATGTGTGTGTGTTTGTGTATATGTGGGTGTGTTTGTGCATATGTTTGTGTGTATATGTTTGTGTGTTTTTGTATATGTATATGGGTGTGTGTATATGTGTGTGTTTGTGTATATATGGGTGTGTTTGTGCATATGTGTATAGGTTTGTGTGTGTTTTTGTATACATGTGTGTTTGTGTATATGTGTGTGTTTGTGTATATATGGGTGTGTTTGTGTATATATGGGTGTGTTTGTGTATATATGGGTGTGTTTGTGTATATGTTTGTGTGTTTGTGTATGTGTGTTTGTGTATATATGGGTGTGTTTGTGTACATATGTTTGTGTGTATGTGTTTGTGTGTATATGTGTGTGTGTATATATGTGTGTGTGTGTGTGTGTGTTTGTGTATATATGGGTGTGTTTGTGCATATGTGTATATGTTCATGTGTATATGTTTGTGTGTTTTTGTATATGTGTGTGTATATGTGTGTGTTTGTGTATATATTGGTGTGTTTGTGCATATGTGTATATGTTTGTGTGTGTTTTTGTATACGTATGTGTTTGTGTATGTGTGCGTGTGTTTGTGTATGTGTGTGTGTTTGTGTATATATGTGTGTGTGTTTGTGTATATATGGGTGTGTTTGTGTATATGTTTGTGTGTATATGTTTGTGTATGTGTATATATGGGTGTTTGTGTACATGCGTTTGTGTATATGTGTGTGTTTGTGTGTATATGTGTGTGTTTGTTTATATGTTTGTTTGTGTGTTTATGTGTGTGTTTGTGTAATATATGGGTGTGTGTTTGTGTATATGTTTGTGTGTGGTTGTTTGTGTGTGTGTAGGTGAGAATGAGTATCGGTATTGTTCACATTGATAACTTTTTTTTAATGTTGTTGCAGATTTTGATGTACCAATTGGACTACGTCTTCGATTCGTTGGACTACTGTGTAGATCTACGTATTTTGAAAATTTTAATAAAATGGTTAACGAGGGTTTTGTTGTGGATTTCTTATTTCAATAAAAAAGAATTGTCTTTGTGTTTTTTTTTCAAACTTTATTAGTGCCTAGATAATGGTAGTTGGCTGATTGACAGCGTCCATTATTAAGGCGGTACTTAGTGTTAGCCGGTGCAGAGGCTAGCACTAACCACCCATTATTACCCCGGTACCCACCACCACCAGGGGTGCCGGGAAGAGCTTGGTACGATCCAGTACCCGACCATCTGTTGTGATGGTCGGGTACTGGGGCGGCCGTAGGCTGGTATTATGAGGCTGGGAAGGGCCAAAAACAGTGGACCTTCCCACCCTTTTAATGCTAGGCTGCTGCTGCTGTGTTGTATCGGGCTGGTTATAAAAATGTGGGGGACCCCCACGTCGTTTTTTTTTAAAATTTAACAATAGACGTTGGGTCCCCCACATTTTTAATAACCAGCCAAATACAAGGCCGCAGCAGCCTGGCATTACACGGGTGGGAGGGGCCACTAGTTTAGTACATTCCCAGGCTAATAACACTGTGTTGTTTGTGGCTGGTTATGATAAATTGGGTGGAACCCCATGTCTTTTTAATAAAAATAATTTAAAAAAATGACGTGGGGTCCCCCCCATTTTTATAACCAGCCAGATACAACACAGCAGCAGCAGCCTAGCATTACAAGGGTGGGAAGGTCCACTGTTTTTGGCCCTTCCCAGCCTCATAATACCAGCCTGCGGCCGCCCCAGGGCCCGACCATCACTACAGATGGTCGGGTACTGGATCGTACCCAGCTCTTCCCGGCACCCCTGGTGGTGGTGGGTACCGGGGTAATAATGGTGGTTAGTGTTAGCCTCTGCACCGGCTAACACTAAGCCTCCCCTTAGTAATGGACCTTGTCACTCAGACAGCGGCCATTACTAAAGTGATAGTAATAAAACTTGAAAAGAAAAGACAAAGATATAGATAAAATATTTTATTGAAATAAAACACCCCCAACACAACCCTCATTAACCATTTTATTGATGAAAAAAAAGCGTCATCTAAGTAGTCCTCGAAACCGACGTAGTCCAAACACCAAACCTGTAAAAAAAAAAAAAATATAAAAAAAATAAATGAAATAAAACATGTCGTAGGCTTAGTTTCACTTTCATGTGTGATACTGACTGTTATACCATGTATAGAAGCCTGCGGCAAAGTTGGCTTAGATACAGGGAGCCAGCAGACAGTATCATACATGGCCATACAGACATTTATACAAACATACATACATACATGCAAACATACATGCACATATACACATACAAACATGACAACATACATGCAAGCAAACATACATACATACATACATACATACAAGCAAACATACATACAAGCAAACATACATACATACATACAAGCAAACATACATACAAGCAAACATACATACATACAAGCAAACATACATACATACAAGCAAACATACATACATACAAGCAAACACATACATACATACATACAAGCACACATACATACAAGCAAACATACATACAAGCAAACATACATACATGCAAACATACATACATGCAAACATACATACATGCAAACATACATGCAAACATACATGCACATATACACATACATGCACATATACACATACAAACATAACATGCATACAAGAAAACATACATACAAACATACATACATGCTAACATACATGCAAACATACATACATGCAAACATACATAAGTGCAAACATACATGCATACATACATGCAAACATACATACATGCAAACATGCATGCACATATACACATACATGCACATATACACATACAAACATGACAACATACATACATACATACAAACATACATACAAGCAAACATACATACAAGCAAACATACATACATGCAAACATACATACATGCAAACATACATGCATACATACATGCAAACATACATACATGCAAACATACATGAAAACATACATACATGCAAACATACATACATGCAAACATACATACATACATACATGAAAACATACATACATGAAAACATACATGCACATATACACATACATGCACATATACACATACAAACATGACAACATACATACATGAAAACATACATACAAACATACATACATGCAAACATACCTACATGAAAGCACATACACACATACAAACATGACAACATACATACAAGAAAACATACATACATGCAAACATACATACATGAAAACATACATACATACATGCAAACATACATGCACATATACACATACAAACATGACAACATACATACATGAAAACACATACATGAAAACATACACACATACAAACATGACAACATACATACAAGAAAACATACATACATGAAAAGATACATACATGCAAACATACATGCACATATACACATACAAACATGACAACATACATACATGAAAACATACATACAAGCAAACATACATACATACATACAAGCAAACATACATGCAAACATACATACATGCAAACATACATACATGCAAACATACATGCACATATATACATACAAACATGACAACATACATACATACAAACATACATACATACATGAAAACATACATACATACATACATACATACATACATGACAACATACATACAAAAATAAACTCACCTAAGACGTTCCCACGAAGAGCTGAACGGTCCCGTCACTTTTCTTCTCCCATTCACAATAACAGAGCGGTGGGCGCAGGTGACGTAATCACGTGGGCCTGATATGATTACGTCATCTGCGCCACAACGCATTGTTACTATGAATGCGAGCGGCGCCAAGTAGAAGGAAGATGGCAAGTGACGGGACCGTTCAGAGCGCCATTAGAATGTCTTAGGTGAGTTTATTTTTTTAAATATATTTTTACTTGTTCGCCGGGTGCTGATGCAGCACCGATGCGGCGGGTACAAAAATGTAGTGACAGGGTGGGGGAGGGAAAAGGTGCTTGCTGAAACGGGGTGAATGTAATGTAGTGTAGTGTATCTACACTACACTACACTACACGGTAAGTTCGTCTCAATCGGGCTTACCATGCCCGCTTGAGACGAACATTCTCCCGATGTTGCTAGAACTACAGTATCTAGCAACATCGGGAGCGCGCACACTGCAGAGCGGAGCGGCTTGATTGACATCGAGCCGCTCACGCCCCTTTTTAGAAAAGATAACCAGCACTTGCTGAGTTATCAAGTGTAAAAAAAAGGCACTTAGGAAATGAATTTTTAACATTTTTTAACACCAAATGTTTTCAAATTCATTTCCTGCTTAGAATGTATAAAAAAATAAATTTGAGTCAACTTGGGACAACCCCTTTAAGTATTATATCGGAATTTTTTATTATATTGTTTTTTGAAATTCATAATTTAACTATTGTCACTTTCTGAAACGTAAGTTTAATTACTTACGTGTCTTGCTCTGGTTATCGCTCCAAGATCCATGTAAGCTTGCGGTCCAACGTGCGGTTCATGACCCATGTGATGAACAGCTTGCGTTCCACCTTGCGGTCCATTAGTCGCTCTGTCCTAAACCGGCCATCATATATATCTGTTTGTTTTCATAGTAACCTAGGGATGCCTCCTTATTCTCCTGGCAACAAAATATGGTTCTATTTTTTTCCCTTTTGGATTAACCTCTTATCTCCCCTCGACATCAGGCAATATGTGAGTATTTATATATATTTTGTATTACTTTTATCAAGTTTTATATAAAAATATATATGGTTCGTCCGCTTCGTAGCTACTATCCGAACTGTCAAAATTTTTCTGTCTAAAGGCTTTTTTATAGATATATGTTTTATTTAAAGGCCTAGTGGCCTTTTAATATATATATGTTTTAGCATATTGTGTACTCATAATTGATGAAACGTTTGTATAATATGTTTTGTCTGACTTCTGACCCGCCCTTGTTGGTGTTTTTTTTCTATGTTTCCAAGCCAATTTGCTTTCACTTCCTTATGTATATAAACGTGCTTGTATCGCACTGTATGTATTGGCCTGATGAAGACGCCGGTCCGGCGTTGAAACGCGTAGCCCTTTCCCTACAATAAATAAGTTTATTTATAATTAGTCTATCTGACATTTCTACGAGCAGCGCCTTTTGGTCCTCTTTTCTCTGTGGATATACAGCTACTTCTTTGACAGCAAACTTGTTTGCGTGTGCACGGATCTGGCAGCAGCTCTTTACTCTTGTGACATCTAAACGGTGTCCACAACCCCAGGTGAGCAATTTTCTTGGTGTTTAATTGCCCCTGTGGTCTTATCTCTTTTACCTGCACTATGTGGCGCCGTGTCTATTTTATTTGTTTCTAGTTCATCAGAGACATGTCCGTCAAGTTTTGCTGCGAATAAGGGAGAATCGTCTGTATGTCAAACTGGAGAAGTGCGTGTTCAAGAGAAAGTCCTTCCTTCCTGGGCTACATTATCTCGGATCAGGGTCTCAAGACGGATCCTGAGAAGGGAAAGGCCATCCTGGAATGGCCACACCCACAAGGCTTAAGGGCCATACAGTGTTTCTTGGGATTCGCCAACTTTTATCGACAGTTCATCCCAAACTTCTCCTCACTGACCGCTCCCATCTCTAACCTCACCAAGAAAGGCATAGGAAAAACTGTTCTCCTCTTACCCAAGGTGAGCAGTAATTGTATATTGCACCTCATCCTACCTGGGTAATCTGCACTATGTGGCTCTGTGTTTTCTATTTCTCATCTGCCAAGAAAGGCATGAACACCAAGGTGTGGACTCCAGAGGCAGAGGCCGCATTCAATAGCTTGAAGAGCGCCTTCACGTCAGCCTCGATGTGATGAATCCTGATGTGTCTCTGCAGTTTTTGTTGGAGGTGGACGCCTCCTCTGTTGGTGCTGGAGCACTTCTGCTCCAGAGAGGTCCCAAAGGCAAGACAATGGTATGTGGCTATTACTCCGGGGAGGACTTTTGTGCATCTGGCAGACAGAACAAGGATCCTCCGGTGGGGATATAGCTCTAAACTGGCAGGTCATGTGGATGTCCATAAAACCCGACACCTGATTGCCCATCTTCTCTGGTGGCCCCCGCTGCCCAAAGACATTATGGACTTTGTCTCTTCCTGTACGGTGTGCGCAGCAAACAAAGTTGCTTACTCCAAACCGGCTGGCTTGTTCAAGCCGCTGTCCGTGCCCAATGCTCCCTGGCAGCATATTGCAATGGACTTCGTCACAGATCTGCCCCCTCTACTGGATTCAGTACGGTCTTGGTGGTGGTGGACCGATTCTCATTTTGTTCCGCTGACCGGCCTACCTTCTGCTTCTCGACTGGCCAACCTCTTCATCCAACACATCTTTCGCCTGCACGGCCTATCTCTGCATATTGTGCCTGATCGGGGGGTTCAGTTCACCACAAAGTTCTGAAGCTCTGTAAACTCCTCGATATAAAGTAAGACTTTTCCTCAGCCTACCAGCCTCAGTCCAATGGCCAAGTTGAGAGGATCAATCAGATCATGGAGAACTACTTATGACGCTTCATCTTCAGGCAGCATGATGACTGGGTGCAGCTTCTTCCTTGGGCCGAGTTCTCCTATAACAACCACACAAGTGAGTCCACTACCTCCACACCGTTCTTCATAGTTTACGGCCAACATCCACGTATTCCTCTCCCTGTGTCTGCTGCATCCAAGGTGCCTGCAGCTGACTGCATTCCGGGACTTCTTACGGATGTGGCAGCAAACCTGGTCCTCTATTCTGCAGGCAGTCGACCGCATGAAGCGAAAGGCAGATACAAGGAGAAGAGAGCCGCCTCTGTTTCTTCCGGGTACCAAGGTCTGGCTGTCCTCAAGAAATATCCGACTGAGGGTGCCGTCATGCAAATTCACTCCCAGGTTCCTCGCCCCTTTGAGATCCTGCAGCGGATCAACCCGGTCTCTAATAAGCTTTGGCTGCCCTCACCCCTCCGGATCCCCAACTCCTTTCACGTTTCTCTACTGAAACCTGTGGTCCTGAACCGTTACACTAAGGATCTTAGCCCTGCAGTTGCCCCCAGTGGTTTGGCTGAGATTTTTGAGGCTAAGGAGATCCTGGACACCAAAGGAAGAACCTTTTATTTAGTATATTGGAGGGAGTTTGGTCCAGAAGAGAGGTCCTGGGAGCCAGAAGAGAATCTCAATGCTCCTACCCTCATTAAGAAGTTTCTCTCTCGTTTTGGTCCCAAAAGGAGGGGGCGTAAGAGGGGGGATACTGTAACGTCCGTGGTCACTGACCACTAACTCCTCCCATCCTGTCGACGCCCTTCTCTACAGAGATGTCTGCACATGCGGCCGTCCTGTTCCGCAGTGACCACTAGGGTGCGCTCGCAAGCTCAGTCCAGCCTTAAGGAGCTAGAGCGCACACATGTGTGAGATTGAGCTGATTGCTCCCAGAACACCCTGGACTATAAGAAGGGCTCTGACCCTCCCTGCATTGCATGAGCGTGTTTGTATCTACCCGTGTCTGTCTTGCAAATGGTTCCTTGAGTGTTTTCCAGTTCCAGTGTTCCCGTTCCTGCTACCTGTATCCTGTTTCCTGTGCTTGCGTGTTCCTATGCTATACTGAGTTGGAGTCTTAATTTGTCGCCTACTACACCCGCTGTCTTTCTCTGCACCTGTTGTCTGCCTGCTGCCAGAGTTCCATCCGAGCCTGAACCATCACTACTGTCTGAATTGCCAAAGGTACCTTTATCCGAACAATAGACATTGACTTTGTACCCTGTCTGACTAGCTGCTATACTGCTATGGCGGTACGGCCCGGTGGGTCCACATACCCACAGATCGTGACAGGACACAATTTAAAAACCTTTTTTTCTTCTCAGCTTGTCTGATGTGCAGCTGATTAGAGGGAGGGGTTAATTGCTCTCAGGTGATATAAATTAACCTGCAGGACTCCCATTTGAGCTTGCTCCCATTGTGCTTGGTGGATTATTAAATCGGGGAGGTCAATGTAGAAAATAAAGGGGTAGTTAGGTTAGAGAGGGGTCAGACTATATTGTTTGTTGGAGAAATAGACTGTGGGGAGAGGATTAGACAAAAGTATAAGGAGATCCTTTTGTTACAAAACAGCAATGAAAATAAGAATGCCCAAATAATGTCAAATAATAACATTTCTGATACCAAACGTGGCAATTTGATATGCAAGATAAAGTGTATGTTCACAAATGTTAGGGTATGTTCACACGGCAGCGTCCGTTACGGCTGAAATTACGGGGCTGTTTTCAGGAGAAAACAGCACCGCCATTTCAGGCGTAATGGCATGTTGAGGCGCTTTTTCGCTGCGTCAATTACAGACGTAAATGGAGCTGTTTTTCCATGGAGTCAATGGAAAGCGGCTCCATTTAATGTCTGAAGAAGTGACAGGCACTTCTTTGACGCGGGCGTCTATTTACGCCCCGCCTTTTGACAGCGGGGCGTAAAAAAAATGACCGTCGGAACAGAACATCTTAAGACCCATTCAAATGAATGGGCAGATGTTTGCCGACGCTATCGAGCCGCATTTTCGGACGTACATCGAGGCGGAAAACGCCCAAATTATTTCCGTAAATAAGCCGTTTGAACATACCCTTAGAAGTCTAGCAAGCAAAATGGGTGAGCTTGAGGCCTTGGTACTGGAGGAACATATAGATATAGTTGGTGTTGCTGAAACATGACCAGACTCTTCACATGACTGGGCTGTAAATCTACAGGGTTTTATACTGTTTCGGAAAGACAGGGCAAATAGGAAAGGCGGTGGTGTATGTGAAGGTGAGTGTGAAGGAGACAATAGTGGGTGAAGATTGTGAGGAGGTTGAAACCTTGTGGGTGGAATTACAAAGGGAGGTAAACACTGAAAAAAATACTTTTGCTGTATTCTATAGACACCCCCAATATAACTGAGGAGATGGAATGTCAGCTACATAAACAAATGGAGCAGGCAGCACAGGCAGGTACTGTAGTGATAATGGGAGATTTTAATTACCGGGATATTAATTGGTATCATGGTTCGCATCAACTGCAAAGGGGAGAAATTTCCTCAACCTGTTGCAGGAAAATTTTATGGGCCAGTTTGTGGAAGACCTGACTAGAGGTCTGACTGTTAGATCTTGTCATTTCTAATAATGTAGAGCTTGTTGGGAATACCAATGTTTATGAAAACCTCGGTAACAGTGATCACAATATAGTTATATTTTACCTATACTTAAAAAAACACAAACACAGGCTGGGAGGGCAAAAAAAACCTTCATTTTAACCCCTTCCCGCTATTGGGCGTGACTGTACGTCCTGATATACAGTGCATTCCCCGCAATAGGGTGTACAGTCACGGCGTAGAGATGAAGCGGGCACAGGAGCTGTAATATACAGCTGACATCCCACTGCACCAGCGGTGATGGCAGTTACCGCGGTCGTCGCCATTTAACCCCTTCATGCGGCTGTCAATGGCATCCGCCGCATTGAAGTGGTTGACAGAGGGATCGCGGGTGGAGATGGTTGCAACGGCTTCCTGGTTGCCTAGGTAGGGAAGCCCATTAGGTCCTGCCCAAGGCAGGACCTTATAGGCTAACTGTCAGATGAAGAATGACAGTTACAATACACTGCACTACATAAGTAGTGCAGTGTACTGTACAACGGATCAGAAGATAAGATCTTCAAGTACCCAGGTAAGTGTAAAAAAAAGTGAAAAAAAGTAAAAAAATGTTAAAGAACAATAAATAAATAAAAAGTTTTCCATAATAAAAACCGTAATCGCCCTGTTTCCTTCAGGAAGTCCTTTATAATTAGAAAAAAAGTGAAAACATGAAAAAAACTATACATAATATGCATCAACGCATTCGGAACAGCCTAAACTATAAAATTATCATATTATTTTTCCCGCACGGTGAACACCGTAAAAAAAAAAAAAAAAAGCAATGACAGCATTTTATTTTTTGGTCATCTTGTAAAAAGTGATCAAAAAGTTGCAAGTAACCCAGAATGGTACCAATGGAAACTACAGTTCATCATGCATTAAACAAAAAAGTTATCGCTGTCAGAAAATGGCGGCACTAAAATATGATTTTTTTTAGAAAAGAGTATTTTTATTGTGGGAAAGTAGTGAAACCGAAAGAAAAACTATATCAATTTGGTGTCGCTGTAATCGTTTCGACCCGCAGAATAAAGTTAACATGTTGTTTATACTGCACGGTGAACACTGTAAAAAATGAAAAACAAAACGGTGCAAAAATCGTTGTTTTTTGGTTTCCTAATCTCCAAAAAAAATGAAATAAATAGTGATAAAAAAGTGCATGTACCCCAAAATGGAACCAATAAAAATTACAGTTCGTCCACAAAAAACAAGCCCTCACACAGCTGCGTCAACGGAAAAATAACATGTTATGACTCTCAAAATGCAATGATGCAAAATGATGCTAAATAAAGGACCAGACAAATTTTTTAGGTCCAGTAGTTTTTCACTAAATACCCCACATCTTAATTTGCTAGACCCCACACGTGAACCCTGTAGATGCAGTGGAGATGAGGAAACTTTAGGGCCTTGTGCTGCTTATGGGGCTAGTGAAGAAGTCAAAGATTAGGCAATACTGAAGCGCAGATATTTTGTATAATACCCAATAAACCCGGCCTGTGCATAAAGGATTGTTTCAAAGCGTACCACACCAATCCATGGATTATTCATTCACCCCATTATTACATCATCCTATTATGCCCTGATGTACTCCACCCAGTTTACATATACCCTGATGTACTCCACCCAGCTTACATATGCCCCCACATTTTAAGCTGAAATACCAGTAAAACATCAAGCAAAATCTGTGCTTCAAAAACAAAATGGTGGTCCAACTGAGCTTGACAGTGTGCCCAAAAGGCAAATTTTTGACCACATATGGGGTATTACTGTATTCTGGAGAACCCGCTTTACAATTCATGGGGTGTGTGTCTCTGAGGATACAAACTGGGCACAACACATTGGGCACTGAAATGGCATATCTGGGGAAAATGGCAATATTCAATCTGCAATTGTGTACTAATTTTTGCAAAACACTTGTGGGGTCAAAATGCTCACTACACTTCTATATTAATTCCTTGAGGGATCTAGTTTCCAAAATGTGGTAATTTTTCAGGGGTTCCACTGTACTGGTACTATAGCTCAATGCAACATGGTGTCAAATAACGAATCTTGTAAAATCTCCACTCCAAATACTAAATGGCGTTCCTTCCCTTTAGAGTCTTGCTGTGTGCCCAAATAGCAGTTTATGACCACATGTGGGGTATTTCCTTAGTCGGGAGAAAATGCTTTACAAACGATAAGGTGCTTTTCTCCTGTAGTCCTTGTGAAAATGCAAAATTTTGGTCTAGAACTACATCTTTTCACAAAAAAAATGTTAATTTTTTTTATTTTCACATCCCAATTCTAATAAATTCAGCAAAAACCTGTGGGTCAAAATGCTCACTACACCGCTAGATTAATTCCTCAAGGGGTATAGTTTACCAAATGGAGTCACTTTTCTGGGGTTTTTACTGTACTGGTTCCTCAGGGGCTCTGTAAATGCAATATGGCGCCCAGGCATCAATCCAGCAAAATCCGTGTTCCGTATGCCAAATGGTGCTCCTTCACTTCTGAGTCCTGCCGTCCTGCCGTGTATCCAAACAGCAGTTTATGACCACATATGGGGTGTTTCCCTACTCTGAAGAAGTTGCATTACAAATGTTAGAGTGCTTTTTCTCCTTTACTTGTTGGGAAAATGAATGTTTAACTATAGCTATGTCTTATTGGAAAAAACTGTTTTTGTTCATTTTCACTTCCCATTTCTAATAAAATCTATGAGACACCTGTGGGGTCAAAATGCTCACTACACCCCTAGATAAATTCCTCAATGGGTTTACCATAACTGTGCTCTCTGGAATTCTCGGTCCGTGTGCAACAAGCTCACCTTTATTCTTGACTTATTCCTTTCTAACTCTCTCAACCTCCTTGCTATTACAGAAACATGGCTACACCTGTCTGACACTGCTTCCCCTGCTGCTCTATCTTATGGTGGTCTCCAGTTCTCTCATGCCCCCAGACCTGAGAACAGGCAGGGTGGAGGAGTAGGTATACTTCTTTCCCCACACTGCACTTTCCAGGTCATTCCCCCGGTCCCCTCACTCGCATTTCCCTCTTTTGAAGTCCACACCCTCAGACTCTTTCACCCTTTTTCCCTCCAAGTGGCAGTTGTCTACCGCCCCCCGGCCTCACCCCGCCAATTCCTGGATCATTTTGCTGCCTGGCTTCCACAATTTCTATCCTCTGAAACACCCACTCTCTTCATGGGTGACTTCAACATCCCCATTGATAACCCAATCTCCTCATCTGCCTCCCAGCTTTTATCTTTAACCTCGTTCCTAGGTCTGTCACAACTTACTAACTCTCCTACACATGAAGACGGGCATTCACTTGACCTTGTCTTCTTCCGTCTCTGCTCAGTTTCTGACTTCATTAACTCTCCTCTCCCGCTTTCTGACCACAACCTTCTCTCCTTTACTATCAAATATTCTCTGCCTTCTAAGGCCATGCCTACATATCAGACATACAGAAATCTACATGCCATCAATACTCAAAAACTCATAGACCGTCTACAGTTCTCATTGCCCCCAATGACTTACCTCTCCTGTCCCAATCTGGCTGCCAAACTTTACAATAACACTCTCAAGAATGCATTGGATGAAGCAGCCCCCCCTACACTCCGAACCCCCCGACAAAGACGACGACATCCCTTGCACACGCCTCAATCTCACTTTCCTCAGCGGTGCTTAAGATGTGCCGAACGACTGTGGAGAAAATCGCAGTTGGCTGCAGACTTCCTCCATTACAAATTTATGCTCAAAACTTACAACTTTGCCCTTCACCGCACCAAACAAGTCTATTTCACTTCTCTCATCTCCACACTATCTAATAATCCAAAACGCCTCTTTGATACTTTTCACTCCCTCCTTAGTCCTAAAGTGCAGATGCCAATCACAGATCTCAGTGCTGAAGACCTGGCCACTTATTTTAAAGTTAAAATTGACAACGTCCGCCATGATATCTCCCAGTCCTCTAGTAACATCGATGCCCTTCCCTCCCGCACTCCCTCTTCTTCACTTTCAGCATTTGACCCAATAACAGAAGAAGAAGACTCCAGGCTCCTCTCTTCTTCTCGTCCTGCTACCTGTCCTAGTGACCCTATCCCCTCACACCTCCTCCAGTCCCTCTCCCCAGCTGTCACTAGTCACCTGACTAAAATATTTAACCTCTCTCTTTCCTCTGGTATCTTTCACTCCTCTTTTAAACATGCCATTACAAACCCATTACTGAAAAAAACAACTCTTGACTCATCCAGTGCTGCTTACTACCGACCAGTCTCTAATCTGCCCTTCATCTCCAAACTCCTGGAACGCTTGTCTACTCTCGCCTTATCCGCTATCTCTCTGCCAACTCCATTCTTGACCCCTTACAATCTGGTTTCCGCACTCTACACTTCACAGAAACTGCCCTTTCTAAAGTCTCAAATGATCTCTTGGCAGCTAAATCGGAGGGTAAATCCTCTCTCCTGATTCTTCTGGATCTCTCTGCAGCCTTTGACACTGTAGACCACAAACTCATACTTAACATGCTCCTCTCTATTGGCCTCAAGGACGCGGCTCTCTCTTGGTTCTCCTCCTATCTCTCTGACCGCTCATTCAGTGTGTCATTTGCTGGTTCCACTTCTTTTCCTCTTCCCCTTGCTATCGGGGTTCCTCAGGGATCAGTCCTAGGTCCGCTCCTCTTTTCTCTCTACACAGCCCCTATTGGACAAACCATCAGCAGATTTGGCTTCCAGTACCATCTCTACGCTGATGACACCCAATTATATGCCTCTTCCTGTGACATCACCCCTGCTCTAATACAGAACACCAGTTATTGTCTGTCTGCTGTCTCTAACATCATGTCCTCTCTCTATCTGAAATTGAATCTTTCTAAAACTGAGCTACTTGTGCCCCACCATCTACTAACCTCTGTAAACCTGATGTCTCTATCTCTGTGTGTGGCACTATCATAACTCCTAAGCAGCATGCCCACTGTCTCTGGGTTATTTTTGACTCAGATCTTTCCTTTAGTCCTCACATTCAATCACTTTCACGCTTCTGTCATTTTCACCTCAAAAACATCTCCAGAATCCGCCCTTTTCTTACTGAGGAAACAGCCAAAACTCTCATTGTTGCTCTGATTCACTCTCGTCTTGACTACTGTAACTCATTACTAGTCGGTCTTCCCCTCACCAAACTCTCCCCTCTCAAATCTATCCTCAATGCAGCAGCCAGGCTCATATTTATGACCAACCGCTACACCAACGCCTCTACCCTGTGCCAGTCACTGCACTGGTTGCCCATCCCCTTCAGAATAAAATTCAAACTTATTACTCTCACCCACAAAGCTCTCCACAGTGCTGCACCTCCTTACATCTCCTCCCTCATCTCTGTCTACCACCCTACTCGGGCTCTCCGTTCTACTAACAACCTTACATTAAAATCTGCCATAATCCGAACCTCCCACTCCCGTCTCCAGGATTTTTCTCGTGCTGCACCAGTCCTCTGGAATGTGCTACCCCAGACAATCAGATTAATTCCCAATATCCACAGTTTTAAACGTGCCCTGAAAACACATCTATTTAGACAGGCCTATAATATTCCCTAATCTGACTCCTTTCCATGGCCCTCCTTTTAGATTAGTCATCAAAATAAGATTCCCTTATACTCCTTCTCTTCATGTCAGTCATACACGGAGACTGGCTGTAGACCGGCTCATGCAGCTTTATGTTACCACCCCATGTGTATAAAAATGCCCAGACTATTGTACAGAACAAACACTGTTACACTTTGTGTATCCTTTATTTCCTCATAGATTGTAAGCTCTTGCGAGCAGGGTCCTCACTCCTCAGGTTTGAATTGTAAATTAACTTTGTCACTATGTAATGTCGGATATTGTTTGTTTCATGTTCCCTCTAAATTGTAAAGTGCTGTGTAATATGTTGGTCCTATAAAAATAAAGATTATTATTATTATTATTATTATATAGTTTGCCAAATGGAGTCACTTTTGGGTAGCTTCCACTGTACTGGTACCTTAGAGGGCTTTGCCAAAGTGACGTGGTGCAGAGAAACCAATCCAGCAAAACCTTCTGAGCCCTGATGTATATTCATACAGTAGTTTATTACCACATATGGGGTATTTCCGTACTCTGGAGAAGTTGTTTTATAAATGTTGGGGTGCTTTTTCTCCTTTATTTGATGAGAAAATAAAACATTTTGAGCTAAAGCTACGTCTTAGTGGAAAAAATGAATTTTTAATTTTCACTGTTCAATTCTAATAAAATCTATGGAACACCTGTGGGATCAAAATGCTAACTAAACCCCTAGATAAATTCCTTGTGGGTGTAGTTTCCAAAATAAGCTCTTTTTTTAGGCATTTCCTTTGTTTTGGCATCACCAGACCTCTTCAAACCTGACATGGTGCCTAAAATATAATCTAATAAATAAAAAGAAGGCCCCAAAATCCACTATGTGCTCCTTTGCTTCTGATTCCTGTGCTTCAGTCCTTTAGCACACTAGTGTCACATGTGGAATATTTCTAAAAACTTCAGAATCTGGGCAATAAATATTGGGTTGTGGTTTTCTGTTAAAACCTTCTGTGTTACAGAAAAACTGGATTCAAATTGAATTTCTAAATAAAAAAAAAAGGAAATTTGTAAATTTCACCTACACTTGCTTCAATTCCTGTGAAACGCCTAAAGGGTTAAGAAACTTTCTAAATGCTGTTTTGAATACTTTAAGGGGTGCAGTTTTTAAAATAGGGTGATTTATGGGGTTTTCCAAAAATATAGGCCGCTTAAAGCTACTTCAGAACTGAACTGGACCCTATAAAAATAGGCTTTTGAAATTTTCTTGAAAATATGAGAAATTGCTGCTAAACTTATAAGCCTTGTAACATCCTAGAAAAATAAAATGATGTTTAAAAAAATGAATCCAACATAAAGTAGACATATGGGAAATGTTAATTAGTAACTATTTTATGTGGTATTACTATCTGTCTTACAAGCAAATACATTACAATTTAAAAAAAAAAGCAAATTTTGGCAATTTTTCTAAAAATGTTGGTGTTTTTCATAAATAAACAATGAATTTTTGCCCCTGACATAAAGTACAATTTGTCATGGGAAAACAATCTCAGAATCGCTTGGCTAGGTGAAAGCATTGCAAAGTTATTACCACATAAAGCGACACATATCAGATTTTAAAAATGGGTCTCTGTCATTGTCTAAAAGTGGCAGCGATGGGAAGGGGTTAAGAAGGCCAGTTTCCCCAGGATTAGGGCTGCAATTCAGGAAATAGACTTGGAAGAACTAATGTCAAATAATGGTATAAATGATAAATGGGAGATCTTAAAATCTACTTTGTATAATTATAGTGCAAAATTTATTCCTATAGGTAACAAGTATAAACAACTAAGATTAAACCCCACATGGCTTACACAAGGTGACAAAATATATGACAAAAATATATGACAAAAAAGGGCATTTGAAAAATACAAATCCGAGGGTAAATTATAAAGAGCTTAATAAAATATGCAAAAAAGTGAGAAGTGAGATGAAGGAGAGTGTACTAAATGGATTCTTTAGCTCTGTATATACAACAGAAGAAAGAGCAGCTGATGTAGCCGGTGCCATTGCTGTTAATACATCAATTAATATACTGAATTGGCTAAATGTCCAAGCTGAATAAAATAAAATAAATGTGCACAAGGCCCCGGGACCAGATGGATTACACCCATAATATTTAGAGATTCTCTAGTGACTCGTATAGTGCCAAGGGACTAGCACAAGGCACATGTGGTGCCTATTTTCAAAAAGGGCTCTAGGTCTTGCCCAGGAAATTATAGACCAGTTAGCTTAACATCAATCTTGGGAAAAATGAGGGGCTATTGAGGGACTCTATACAGGATTACGAGACAAAAAATAGTATCATAAGTGACAGCCAGCACGGTTTTTACTAAGGACAGAAGTTGTCAGACCAACCTGATTTGTTTTTATGAAGAGGTGAGCAGAAGCCTAGACAGAGGAGCCGCTGTAGATAAAGGGTTTTTGGACTTTGAAAAGGCATTTGACACTGTCCCTCATAGATGTCTAATGGGTAAATCAACCACTTCCTGACCAGGAGCTTTACCCCCCTTCCTGACCAGGCCCATTTTCAAGTTTTAGCCATGTGCCAATTTAAAAGCAAATTGTTCTTCTATTACTCTTCCAATCTACCTGTATTTGGTCTTGTTTTTTTGTAGAACATATTGGGCTTCCATATTGTGTAAAAAAATAATAGATATATTTAACTTTTTAATTAAGTATGGAAGAAAAAATGGAAAATAAAGTTGAAAAAAATGTGAATGTCTGATTTTAAGTGATTTTTTTTTTACATCTGGTGCATGCCACTGGGTGAACACACCTGAATACATATTTGGCAACTTCTACCGACTTCAATGATACCAAATATGTATGCATTTCTGGGCGCAAGGTGGTGCTTACAAAGAATGGTGCGCAAACTGGCTTTTAGAGAAAAATTTTCCAAAAGCTGGTTCGCTGACACCATACGACCATTACAGATGTTGTGACGTTCCCAGTCCACAAAAACTGATGGCCGATCCTCAGGACAGGCCATCAATATCTGATGGGTCAGGGACTGACACCCAGCACCTTCGTTGATCGGCTGTTTTGAAGGGACCACAGTTCTTATACGAGCGCTGCTTCCACTTTATTTCCTTTACTGCTCACACTGTGAATCGCGGACAGACTTGTAGCGGCCGTTCACAATATTACAGCCTTCTCCCATTCAAGTGTATACTGTAGCCCGGTTTACCGGGCCGTCCAAAAACTTGGTCGTGTAAATAGCCCCATTTGGGGTCTATTGTTCCTACTGCGGCCGTGTGACGGATGTTTTTTGAACGGCCATCACACAGCCGGGAAACCCTGTCGTGTAAATAGGGCCTTATCCTGAGGATAGGCTATCAACTTCTGTGGACTGGAAAACCCCTTTGACATCCCAAAAAAGCATTTTATGCCCGCATTCCTCAATGGCCTCAGGCGAAAAACAGGGATAAAAAGTGCAGGCAGGTCAAAATCTGCCTCAAAATTCCTTCTTTTTTTTAGATTTATTTTCTGCCTGCAAAATACTCTGTGTACAGGTTGTCAAACCAAAGATCGCGATCCCATAGCCTACACCGCAAGTAATGAAAGTCAATGTGGTCGCGTTGCGACATGCAAGTACCTGCGTCACGACAGTTTGGATTTCTTGAAACTGTCGTGTCGTGGCAACTTCCGCGTTGCGACACAACCATATTGACTTTAATTACATGCAATGTATGCTACGGGACATAGCAATCTTTGGCTGGTCGACCTGTGTCGTGCGTGGCCAAAGTCGCCGTATAGACAAATCTATTTATAGAGAAAAATTTTATTGAAAGAAAAAAAGTGTTTGTTTTTTTTACATTACATTATTCTTCTCCTCTCTGGCAGTCTGCCAAAGAGGGAGAAGGTTCAACTGGTGATCGCTGGGACAGGCTGTCACAGCGATCACCTGACCAGAGACCACTCCGAAACTCGGTGATACAGCTGTCTAGACAGCTGCATCATGAAGCTCCTTACCGTCGGCATGGATGTAATCGCTGTGACAAGCTGTGACAGCTTTCACATAGCTGAGCGCCTTACCGTCGACGCAGAAGCGCTGCTGGGAGGAGCAATTTGATCACTGTAACACGCTGCCACAGCGATCACATGACCGGAGACCACACTGAGTGACATGTCGTGAGTTTTACGCAGCGGACATACGCTGAGTGAAAATCACGGACAGTCTGAACGGCCCCATTGACTAACATAGGTCAGTGTGAGGCGTGCGAAATTCACGCGCGTTGCACGGACGTATTATACATTCGTCTGAATAAGCCCTAAGTGTTTGGGCATTCACTTGGCAAATGAGGTTTAATGTAGATAAATGTAAAGTTATGCATCTTGGTACCAACAATCTGCATGCATCATATGTCCTAGGGGCAGCTATACCGGGAGAGTCATTTGTTGAGAAGGATCTGGGTGTACTCGTAGATCATAAATTAAATAACAGCATGTAATGTCAATCAGCTGCTTCAAAGGCCAGCAAGGAATTGTTGTGTATTAAACGAGGCATGGACTTGCGGGACAGGGATATAATATTACCACTTTACAAAGCATTAGTCAGGCCTCATCTAGAATATGCAGTTCAGTTATGGGCTCCAGTTCATAGAAAGGATGCCCTGGAGTTGGAAAAAATACAAAGAAGAGCAACGAAGCTAATAAGGGGCATGGAGAATCTAAGTTATGAGGAAAGATTAAAAAAATTAAACTTTTTTATGCTTGAAAAGAGACGACTAAGGGGGGACATGATTAACTTATATAAATATATTAATGGCACGTACAAAAAATATGGCAAAATCCTGTTTCATGCAAAACCCCCTAAAAAAACAAGAGGGCACTCCCTCCGACTGGAGAAAAAAAGGTTCAATCTGCAGAGGCGACAAGACTTCTTTACTGTGAGAACTGTGAATCTATGGAATAGTCTACCGCAGGAGCTGGTCACAGTAGCTACAGTAGATGGCTTTAAAAAAGGCTTAGATCATTTCCTAGAACAAAAAAATATCAGCTCCTATGTCAATGTGTAGAATTTTTTCCCTTCCCTTTTCCCATTCCTTTTTTTGAACTAGATGGACATGTGTCTTTTTTCAACAGTACTAACTATGTAACTATGTCGGGAAGGGGGTTATTATAAATTATTAAATTAATGGATTTATTTATGCAAAGTGGGCAATTGCAATAATAATAATTATATAAGTTAGCATTGAAAAGATCTCCAAATAATAATTCTGGTCATATATTGTTTGTCTGAAAATGAACAATTTGCCTAATATACTGTGATAAATATAAAACAATTGAACCATACTGTAGAATATTCACTTATCTTTAGTTGGTACGTAAGGTTAATTTATACAGAACATGATTGAAATCTTAGCTATTTTCCTATGCGCCCCAAATCATGTTCTACAAAAGGGATGTTTAATAGTAGATTATAAAAATTCAATTATAGCAATAACATATAGACTTGCCTAAAGTAAAAGTCAAATACTGTTTTTAGTATGCCTCTCCTGAATGAGCTTTAAGTATTGATCCAGGATCACAAATCATGAAATGAGAAATTAATTTCTTCTCATTCATCACTTTAGTGAATGTTGAATCATTTAAGACTACTTGTAAAGTGTTCACTAAATTCTTCAATGGAATAAGGAAAAAAACTAATGTATCTGTTTCCTGAATTTATAAGCAAAGTCTGATCCATGTACAAGAAATATATTGAGAATATTGCCCTTCTATGGACAAATGTGTTATTTGTTAGTACTCTAAATGAAATGAAATGTAAAAAATAAAAGAACATTACCTTTTAAATGTAAACGTGTGCTTATTGAACAATTTAGTAATCAGCATGTACATTGCTAGTACATTAATAATAGAATCCATGATACTGCTTAGTGATCCTTATTTTTTTTTTTAAGGAAAATCCATTGAAAATCTAATATTCCCATTGTTATTATTTGTTTAGACTTCAGACTCCCTGATGAACTTACTCAAGCACTATACTTACTATAAACAATTATTCCCAGCCTTTCTAGCATTGAGAAACCCCTGAAAAAAAGTAAATGCAAGTAATACGCAAGCTCTTATAAATCACTGTAAATCGACCAGACCCCTAAATTAATTCAGAAAGCAGAAATATAGCAAGAGCAGAACATAGCAAGAGCAAGACACTTTTACAGTAGAGAAGGCCAACTGATTTCAAAATGCTTTGCCAAATAGTTATCAATTAATGTTAACTGTTAACAATTCTGCACTGCAAATATACGTAGCACTGGCAAGAATTATAGATGGTTTTTCATGTCACTATACCTAGATTTTTTTAAGGCAGGAAGTAGGTGTTCCCCGAGAGTAGTAAAATTGTTCAGGGGTACCCTCAAGTAATAAGGTTGGAAATCACTGGCCTAGACTAATACAATTGTATACATTTCTCAGCTGAGCGAAGGACTAAGTATTGTATGTAGGGTTTTGCAGCCTCTGAATATAAACAAGCATGTTCTCACCAAACAAATATCTTGGAAATGATGAGGAATAGAAACACAAAGAATATTAGAAAGCAATACATCTTTTAACTCCATCCCGCTGCAGCCAGTTTTAATTTTCCTGACAGCCTCATTTATCAAATCTGACATGTGTCACTTTATGTGGTATAACTTTGGAATGCTTTTACCTATCCAAGCGATTCTGAGATTTTTTTTTCTTGTGACACATTGGACTTTATGTTAGTGGTAAAATTTGGTCGATACATTCAGTATTTAATTGTGAAAAACACCAAAATGTAGCGAAAAATATAAATGCAGAGACAGATAATAATACCACACAACATAGTTGCTAATTAACATTTCCAATATATCTACTTTAGATTGGCATAGTTTTTTTGAACATCCTTTTATTTTTCTAGAACGTTATAAGGCTTATAACTTTAGCAGAAATTTCCCACATTTTCAAGTACATTTCAAAAGGCTATTTTGTTAGGGACCAGTTCAGTTCTGATGTGACTTTGAGGACCCCCATAAGTCACCCTATTTTAAAAACGTCACCCCTCAAAGTATTCAAAACAGCATTTAGAAAATGTGTTAACCCTTTAGGCGTTTCACAGGACTTAGAGCAAAGTAGAAGTGAAATTTACTAATTATTTTTTTTTACAGAAATTTATATTTAATCCATTTTTTTCTGTAACACAGAAATTTTTACCAGAGAAAAACAACTAAAAATGTATTAACTGGATTCTGCAGTTTTTAGAAATATTCCACATATGGCCCTAGTGTGCTAATGGACTGAAACACAGGCCTTAGAAGCAAAGGAGCACCTAGTGGATTTTGGGGCGTTCTTTATATTGGATGATATTTTAGGCACCATGTCAGGTTTGAAGAGGTCTTGTGGTACCAAAACATAAGGAAACATCCCCAAAAAGACCCTATTTTGGAAATTACACCTCACACGGAATTTATCTATTTGTGCAGTGCGCATTTTGACCCCACAGGAGTTTCATAGATTTTATTAGTATTGGGCTATGAGAATAAAAATATTTTTTTTTCCAATAAAACTGTTTTGTTTTTTTTTCATTTCCACAAGAACTAAAAGAAGCCCTATAGGTGACCACAGAGTTGAATCTAGTAAAAAAAACAATGCCCACCAAGCTTGTTTCGGGTTTAGCCTCCGGGCAGATTCTAGGAAAACCAGATTCTTGTGGTGGGTGAGGACCGTTACCTGGTGCCTAGCCCCCTTCAGGAAGTGGCGCCACTCTTCAAATGCCCATTTAATGGCTAAGAGTTTGCGGTTGCCAACGTCATAGTTACTCTCAGTGGAGGAGAACTTCCTGGAGAAGTAGGAACAGGGACGGAGATGGGTGAGAGACCTAGTACCCTGGGACAAGACAGCACCCACTCCCACCTCAGAGGCGTCAACCTCCAGGATGAATGGCTCCATCTGGTTAGGCTGAACGAGCACAGGGGCAGAGATAAAGCACAAGGACATCAAAAGCCTGGACCGCTTCCGGAGGCCAGTGGAGGAGATCGGCACCTTTGCGAGTAAGCTCCGTAAGAGGCTTAGCGATGACCGAGAAGTTAGCAATAAATCTCCTATAATAATTAGCAAACCCCAGGAAGCACTGTAAAGCTTTCAGGGAGGCAGGTCGGACCCATTCAGACACAGCCTGAACCTTGGCAGGGTCCATGCAGAATTCGTTTAGAGTGAGGATTTGACCCAAAGATGATATCTCCTGCACCCCAAACACACTAACCTCTACAACATGGGCAAGACCAAAGAGCTTTCTAAGGATGTCAGGGACAAGATCATAGACCTGCACAAGGCTGGAATGGGCTACAAAACCATAAGTAAGACGCTGGGTGAGAAGGAGACAACTGTTGGTGCAATAGTTAGAAAATGGAAGACATACAAAATGACTGTCAATCGACATCGATCTGGGGCTCCATGCAAAATCTCACCTTGTGGGGTATCCTTGATCCTGAGGAAGGTGTGAGAGCTCAGCCGAAAACTACACGGGGGGAACTTGTTAATGATCTCAAGGCAGCTGGGACCACAGTCACCAAGAAAACCATTGGTAACACATTACGCCGTAATGGATTCAAATCCTGCAGGGTCCGCAAGTTCCCCCTGCTCAAGAAGGCACATGTACAGGCCCATCTGAAGTTTGCAAATGAACATCTGGATGATTCTGAGAGTGATTGGGAGAAGGTGCTGTGGTCAGATGAGATTAAAATTGAGCTCTTTGGCATTAACTCAACTCGCCGTGTTTGGAGGAAGAGAAATGCTGTCTATGACCCAAAGAACACCGTCCCCACTGTCAAGCATGGAGGTGGAAACATTATGTTTTGGGGGTGTTTCTCTGCTAAGGGCACAGGACTACTTCACCGCATCAATGGGAGAATGGATGGAGCTATGTACCGACAAATCCTGAGTGACAACCTCCTTCCCTCCACCAGGACATTAAAAATGGCTCGTGGCTGGGTCTTCCAGCACGACAATGACCCGAAATATACAGCCAAGGCAACAAAGGAGTGGCTCAAAAAGAAGCACATTAAGGTCATGGAGTGGCCTAGCCAGTCTCCAGACCTTAATCCCATCGAAAACTTATGGAGTGAGCTGAAGATCCGAGTTGCCAAGTGACAGCCTCGAAATCTTAATGATTTACAGATGATCTGCAAAGAGGAGTGGGCCAAAATTCTATCTAACATGTGTGCAAACCTCATCATCAACTACAAAAAACATCTGACTGCTGTGCTTGCCAACAAGGGTTTTGCCACCAAGTATTAAGTCTTGTTTGCCAAAGGGATAAAATACTTATTTCTCTGTGCACAATGCAAATAAATATATATAATTTTGACTATGTGATTTTCTGTTTTTTTTAAAATATAATCTATCTCTCACTGGTAAAATTAACCTAGCCTAAAAATTCTAGACTGTTCATGTCTTTGACAGTGGGCAAACTTACAAAATCAGCAAGGGATCAAATACTTATTTCCTTCACTGTACCTACCACTGATCAACCTGCATCAGGCACCTTATTGAAGGAGATGCTTATGGCGTTCAGTCTCTCTATGTACAGGGAGATTACGTCTCTACTTGTTCCCATTCAATCCACGGTGCAAGCTTTGGGGAATAGAGTACATCATGTGGAGTGTAAATTGGGAGATTTTGCTGACTCTCATAATCACTTAGTGGATGCTCACGATGATCTCAAAGCAGAGATGGATAGCCTGTGGGCCAAGGTCACAGATCTGGAAGTCCATGCCAGACTAAATAATTTGAAATTTCGTGACATTTCGGAAGACTTTCATCCTAAGGATCTTACGCAACATATACAAGGCCTCATAATGGTTTTATTACCATCAAGTTCTACTACGGATATCATAATTGATAGGGCACATAGACTACCTCGCCCGAATCATCTTCCGGACACTTTACCGAGGGATGTTCTTGCTCGCATTCACTACTATCATATTAAGGAAGTGTTGCTGTTCTCAGCAAGGAAACATGTGAAAATGCCTGCACCTTATCAGCGTGTTCAACTCTATGCTGATCTATCTCAATCCACACTTCGTCTTCGTAAACAGTTGGCTCCCATTACCGCTGTACTTCGGGATAACCAAATTGCATATAGATGGGGCTTTCCTGTGAAACTGCTTATACGTCGTAATGACTCCTTACATGTCATTTTGTCTCTGGATGAGGGGAAGAAACTCTTGCACATGTGGAAGCTCCCGGTTCCTGATCCTGAGGATCATCCATCTCTCCCTAAACGGGTTGACAAAGAATGGCAGCTGGTGTCCCCTAAGAGGAGGAATAACCACTGAAGAGCTATTGGATCGCGCAGAATGTGCCTGAGGGAGCTCAGCCATGTTTCTGGGTAATAACCTTGTGCGACTGTCCCATTATTTTGTTTCAGCTTATACAGATGTATATTTGTTTCTTGTGTTTCTTTGTTTTTTATGCATGTATCCTTTCTGCTTACTATGTCCTATTGGCACTTGCATGTGGGTTGCTCATTTCGGTCAATTGTAGAGTGCAAAGTATTATATATTCTGTGAAAGTATGGGTGGGAAACTGTGTGTTATGGTTAGGTATACACCTCTGTCTTGATGGGACACACATTTATGTAGCTCTACGTTTTGGAGATAGATATGTGTCCCATTGCCATGTGGGTTTGTCCATTTCAACTGAAGCATTTTATCTAATTCAACATGGTTATTAAATTTGCCTCCTTAAATGTTAAAGGCTTGAACAGCCCTTCCAAAAGATCTTTCATGTTAGAAGGAGGCTATGTCTTTAAATTGTGATATCTTTGGTGCCCAAGAGACGCACATAATAGAGAAGGACGCTCATAGAATTAAGCATCCACTGTTCTCTACAATTATTCTTTCTCGTCATGCCAAAAAGCAAAGGGGGATGCTTCTTACCGATAAAAATACGGTGGCTTTTAAACCAGTCTCATCTCTGATTGACTCTTATGGCAGGTATATCATACAAATTGGAGAAATTAATAATGTTCTATATACGATTGTAGCAGTATACGCCCCGAACACTCACCACTCACCAACTCCGTTTCCTTAAGAAATTACTACGTAAAGTCCACCGCATTTCACAAGGCCACCTAGTTATTTGCGGTGATTTTAATTTCGTACCTGATGTTCCGATAGATTCCTCTGCATTACACAGGTCCCAATCGCATTCCCTGGCTCCCCTTCTTAATGAGGAAGATCTATATGACATATGGAGAATTCAGCATGACTCGGAGAGGGACTACACGCACTTTTCCCAAGTCCACAAATCGTATTCCCGCATTGAGCTTTTTGTCATCTCTAGATCTCTAGTACAAAGGGTTACTCATACACGTATTGACTTGATCAAATGGTCGGATCATGCGACTATTACTATGGAGGTGGAGGAATCTTATACACATACTTCTGACTCCCTTTGGAGAAATAATACCTTTCTAATGTCTCATTCCAAGTATAGAGAGGAACTTCAGAAGAGTCTAGATTAATACTTTCTCTTAAATGTTGATTCTGTGCAAGATACCTTCATTTTGTGGAATGCTCATAAGGCCTTCATAAGGGGGATGTTCATTAACTGGGGGCACAGAGCTAAAAAAGAAAGGGACGGTCGGTTAGATGGTATAGTAAGTCATATTCGGGACTTGGAACGTCTGAATAAACCTTGTACGTCCCTGGAAATTGTGGAGAAGTTGCGTGTCCTTAGAATTCAACTTAAGGACTGTTTATTGCATACTTATGAAAAATAATCTTACAACAGTTAAGGCACCGTATTACTCTCAAGATAATAAGGCAAGTAAACTCCTGGCACGTAGATTGAAAACTAGGTCTTTGAGGAACAAACTACCATTCCTACTTAATTCTTCCAACTCTCAAAAAATGTATGCTCCCAGAGATATAGCAAATAAATTCATGGAATACTATTGGTCCTTATATAACCTACATACTTCACACCCATCTGTGTCAGAACCGCAACATTCTCTCATAGATTTCTTGAGCACTGTTAACCTTCCTAGGCTTACAGTAGATCAACTGCAGGATTTAAATCTTCCACTCACTAGGCAGGAAGTTTCTAAGGTGATTCGTTCTCTTCCCTTGAACAAAGCTCCAGGCCCAGAAGGCCTATCGGGGGCTTACTACAAAACTTTTGAGGATACCTTGGTACCACATTTGTTTGACGTCCTACAGCATGCTATCAAGATGGGTTCCTTTCCAAAGGAAATGCTGAGTGCTGTAATAGTGACTCTTCCAAAACCCGGTAAAGCTCCTGATGTCCCCCAAAATTTTTGTCATATATCTCTGCTAAATTCCGACCTAAAATTTTTTGATAAAGTATTAGCAAATCGCTTAGCTCCAAAAATTCCCCTGTTAATACACCAGGATCAAGTGGGATTTGTGAAGGGCAGACAGGCATCGGATAATACCAGGAGGGTTCTGAATATAGTAGATCGTCTGGTTGAGAGGGAGACTTCCGCGGTTTTGGTAACTTTAGACGCTGAGAAGGCGTTTGATCGTGTAAATTGGTCGTTTGTCTTCTCGGTGTTGGGCAAATTGGATTTTGAAGGGCCTATTTTAGACGCTATAGAAGCTTTATATACTGTTCCCTCGGCGAGGGTATTTGTGAATGGCATTTTATTGGATGAATTTCCAATAATAAATGGGACTAAACAAGGGTGTCCCTTGTCTTTTCTGATATTTCTTCTCTCAGTAGAACCTTTAGCTCACGCTATTAGACAACATACAGAGATCCAGGGGTTTCGGATTGGGGATCGCTTACATTGCATTTCCCTTTATGCAGACAATATTATATTGACTTTGGACCGGCCAGAGTCATCATTGGCAGCAGCCCTGAATCTTATTAAGGAATTTGGAGTCTTGTCAGATTATAAAATTAACATGGGGAAGTCTCAGGCCTTGCCGTTGAACTATGAACATACCAACCTTTTGTCAATGCAGTCTCGTTTCCCTCTAGATTGGCAACATCAACAAATTTCTTATTTAGGGATTCATATTACAACAAAGATTTCTCATTTATATCAAGCCAACTATCTTCCGATTTTGGCATTGATAGCTCAAGATATGAGTAGGATCGCCTCTTATGAAGTCTCCTGGATAGGTAGAATAGCAACATATAAAATGTTGATTCTTCCTAAGCTGATGTACCTATTCAGGATGCTACCGATAAAGTTATCTCAATCCCTGTTTCGAAAAAAATTCATAAATTGTTGAATTCTTATGTATGGCAGAAGGGTAAGCCGCGTATAGGAGATAAGATTCTTAATAGGGGCAAGAAGTTTGGTGGATTGAGTTTACCTAATGTTCACCATTACTTTTTGGCCACTCAGGTGGCACAATTGAGGCATTGGTGGTTGGGAGATGTCTCTTGTCATTGGGTACATATCGAGTCGTCCTTGATACCTACACATAGCTTGAGGGCGCTTCTGCTCACCAGTCTTGGTTCTAGATCTCCTACCACTCCTTTACCATATTTTCTATCAACCTCAGTGTACGATTGATTACAATTCCACTCCAATTGTGCCCGATCAGATGTTTCACTGGTTACATGTGCTCCTGTGGTGTCGTTGGAGCTTCTTCTCCCTGGCCTGGATCTTGATGATTGGAAAGCGGAGGGTCTGACTCATGTGCAACAGCTGATGGATGGTACTCAATTATTGCCATTTTCCTCATTACATGATAACTTTCATATCTCCAATAGAGATTTTAATAAATATCTCAGAATAAGACATCTTTTGCAGACTGATTGTCCTTTTGCAGTATTGGCGAATGCAGATGTTTTCCACTTGTGGTCCAATCCAGACAGGGAGATTAGGGGGTTAAGACCCTTATATGATCTTTTAGGCTTGAAGACTTTATTTGTCAAGTCGGTCCCGTTTTTGGCTTTGGAGAGGGAGCTCAAACAAGACTATCCTACATCTATGTGGATAAGTTCTCTTACATTTATATCACACAATTTCAACTGTACACTTCATTATGAGGCAGCAATGAAGACTATCTTACGATGGCATTATACTCCGGATAGACTCCATCATATGTTCCCTGGCAAATCTCATCTCTGTTGGAGGAGGTGTGGGGCTAGGGGTACTCTTCTACACATCTTGTGGGATTGTCCATTGCTGGCTAATTTATGGACGTCTTCCTTTGGCTTAATTTCACGAATAGTAGGTACAAAGGTTCCTTTGTCCTTTTCTCTAGCTCTACTTTTTTTGAATCTGGACCTCATCCCAACTGGTTATAGAGTGGTAGCAGCTCATATTTTTCTTGCAACAAAACTGGCGATCACTCGGCATTGGAAGAGTACAGAGATTCCTCTTCTCCAAGAAATCATTAGTCATATTAATAGTACATGCTCCCATGAGTAAGTGGTAGCTTACAAGGACCATTTAATTCCAAAATATGAGAAGGTATGGGGTCCATGGGTGCGTAGTGCTTATAACTGTATACCCTAATAATGGATTAAACTACTATATGAGTGTGTTCTGGTGTCTTGTTGTCGAGGGATGCGGATTTGCTCGCCTGAGCTTTAGTTCCTATTATTTGAAATGTTGACATTTTCCTTTTTGAAAGATGGACATGTGTTATTTTAGAGAGTCCACCGTCCAGCAGCACCAGTCAAAATATAGATTGATGCGCGCCCCAGGAGCTCGATCACAGCTCCAAATCTCCTATAATCGTCCAAGAATAGGCAGCACTCCAAGTAACAGTGAAAAAAATGGCCTTTTTTATTAGCCCTTGTGCAACGTTTCGGCTCTACACGTGTAGCCTTTTTCAAGGGCTAATAAAAAGGCAATTTTTTTCACTGTTACTTGGAGTGCTGCCTATTCTTGGACGACTATGTGATATTTTATATTTTTGGGTTTTCTGTGTTATTTGGTTTCTTTTCTTGTCATATATGTATGACTTGATATGGATTGGTATATGACACTTCTGTACATTACTAAACGTCAATGTTGCTTTTATCTGTGATTTGGATTGTTTGGTTTCTTGTGAAAAATTTACAAATGTTCAATAAAAATGTATTAGTTAAAAAAAAAAAAAATACTTACTATGGGAAAAAAGGCAATTTTGTGTTTTTTTAACATGAAACTTTTTTGTTGTTGTTTTTACAGCATTTTTATTACCTTTTAAAAAAAAAAAAAAAAAGTCTCCCACTAGGGGACTTGAAAGCCTACACCACTGATCGCTATTCTAATACACTGCACTACATACGTAGTGCAGTGTATTAGAGCTGTCAGTCATACACTGACAGCAAGCCTGTGAGCACCCGTTGGAGGCAGACACGGAGGCCATTGTTATGGCTCCAATTGCCATAACAATCATCGGCACCACAGCGATCGCGTCGCTGAGGTGATGGTCGGCTAAAAAACCCTCAGATGCTGCGATCTATATTGAGTGCAGCATCTGAGGGGTTAATCGACTGGATCGGAGACCAGTTCTAGTCCCGGCCGATACAGCAGGGTGTCAGCTGTAATATACAGCTGATACACGATGATGTTGGTGTAAGCTCTGCTTCTGAGTAATGGTAATGTTACTGCGGTTGGTGGGAACCCCTTCCCGACAGTGCCGTATATATACGGCAGATGTCGGGAGGGGGTTAATCAATACAGTGAATGCGTTTTATTTACATAAAACCCCTCTAAATAGACAATAGCTTTTCAAATAACTTATGCTGATCTAATAGTATACTTGACATGAAACAGCCTTGTAATTTACTTACTGTTAAAATGTATTTCACAAATTCTGTGTGAAGTTACTGCAACTAGTGTCTTCCTTCCTGTAATCTGCTGTTCACCCCCTGGTGTCAAGCATTGGCCGTCCCTGGGAACAGACGGACTGCAGAAGGTGGGGGGGTGTCACTTCACTGCCGTATTCATGCTATTCGTCCGAGAGTGAATCTGTCGGCCCGCAGCCACGGACATGACAGCTACATTGCTTTCGTAACTGCCATTCACTACTATGGAAGTTACGGAAACAGCGTAGCTTAGCGAGTTACACTGTTTCCGTAACTCCCGACCATGTCCCGACCATGTCCCGACCATGTCCCGACCATGCAATCAGGAAGTGGCCGGGAGTCAGCGTGAGCACAAAAAGCTAGAACGGGGTTTAGGGGACCCCGTTCCAGAGGTGGGATCCACATCTATCTGACATTTATGACATCCTGTGGCTATGTCATAAATGTCCCTCATGTGAAAACCCTTTTAAGGACCAAGCATTTTTTCCCCTGTTTTTTTCATCAGCGCATTTTTAGAGCCACAAATTTTTTATTTTTACATCAACATAGCTGTATGCAGACTTGTTTTCTGTGGGATAAGCTGTATTTTTCAATGGC